>NC_092336.1:481067500-481380833 GCF_046630445.1 Rutidosis leptorrhynchoides
ATTTTAATACGCGTTTTAAAATATTCCGTTTAGGTATTTTCCGCACCCGCTTCTAAACTCGAGGGACTAAAATTGACACGGGGCAAACTAGTTGACTAGGTCAACTAGTCCACCCC
This sequence comes from Rutidosis leptorrhynchoides, assembly GCF_046630445.1. Classification (NCBI taxonomy): domain Eukaryota; kingdom Viridiplantae; phylum Streptophyta; class Magnoliopsida; order Asterales; family Asteraceae; genus Rutidosis; species Rutidosis leptorrhynchoides. The sequence goes on from NC_092336.1 coordinate 481,067,617, forward strand.
AATCACCACCATTCAATCACCTCCATCTCTCTCTCTTTCTCTCTAGCAAGAACACACACACAAACACCCAATTCATTCAATCATCATCTAAATTCGATCTAGGAGGCTTACAACAAAATAAACTACATATTTGGAATCCTCTCTTCATCCTCTTCAATTTGATACCGACTTCATCTCATTTGGGTAACTTTCTAAAATCACTAATTTTATGTGTTCTTGAGATTTTTGAGTTATAAAGTTGTTAATTAGTGTCTATAGCTCATTGTGATGTCGTGTATGTAATTTGTATGCTCGATTCGTTGTTTTTGGTGTAACTAGTTCAATATGAAAATTACTTGCTAAATCCTTGATTTTGGAGGATCAAATGTTGTTAGATTGTTAAAATGCATGTTTTAAAAGTGTTACTAGTATCATTAGCTTCGTTTTGATGTATAGGTTGATTAAGGAAACTCCAAGAACATGATTAATGATTTTGTGAACTTGGATTAGGGTTTGATGAGCTTTACATGAACTTTTGATGCGTCAAATGCTATGAGATATTGTTGTTAAGTGTTTTGTTGCAATGTGTGTTTGATTACCTTCAAAACGGCATATCACATGTGTGAATTGGATTTCCGAAACTTAAAATGCATTTGATGAACTTGAAACTTTGAAAATGGATTCTTAATGATCACTTGACGGAAAATCGGTTATTGAAATTGATGTTTTTGTTTGATGAAACGTGTTTAGTTGTTTTCCTTGTCAAATTACCTTTCCGACGATATATAGTATGCATTTTGGATGTTTTCGGTTCATAAAATAGGTTAATTTGAGTTTTGGTTCGTGACTTGGTCTTTTTCTGCAAACTGCATGTTTCCCAGGTATTGCGCGCCGCGCATATGCCCGCGCGCCGCGCAAAATTAGCAATCCCAGATGTTTGCCTTCGTGGTTAAGTTCTGACCAGGATTTACACTTGGGTGCGCGCCGCGCAACCCTTTGCGCGCCGCGCATATGCCCAGCTCATTTTAGTTTTTATTTTTCCTTTCACAAAATGTTTCCCGCTTAACCGTAACTCCGATTAACATGAAACTTGGCCATTCTGCTCATAAATGATTTCTCATCATGAGAAAATTGTCGGACACCCGATCCGACCCCGTTGACTTTGACTTTGACCAAGTTTGACTTTTAGTCAAACTTAACCAAACAATTATACGATCGTTCTAACATGCTTAGTTACTTGTATCGTGCATGAAACTTGACTAGTTGATTCACATGCTACATAATCGAGTCGTAACGAGCCATAGGACTAATTGAACACCTTTGACCTATCGTGTTTACCGTTATTGATACAAACCTATTGTTTAGGTCAAGACTAGCATTGTTCTTTGCACACGTTTACTTGTCGAAGTACTTTACTACTCGTGCACTCAAGGTGAGATCATAGTCCCACTTTTTCAATCACTTTTATTCTTTACATCGTGGGCTGAGAAACACATACATTTCATACTTATTTACTTTTCATGCTTTTACATTGTGAACAAATACGAATACAAAGATGCATACGAGTTTGAACAAAAGTCCTCAATCCAATTATCATTAGTTCCACTTGCAGGGTGTAAGTGTAAGCGTGTAATTATGTTGTGTGGCCATACGGGTTTAACAAACCCTCATTCAGACGGTTCGCTACCGTTAGTGAATGGAATATAATTTCAACAATGTATAGTGTAAGTTCTAACACTAAATTCAAAATTCAGAGGGAAGATTCGGTTAAGCCTTGATAATTGGGTGCTCGTGATACAAATACTATTTTGGAATGTGAATGATTCTGGTTGAGCAATTCTTAAAGAACCTTGTGGTTCAATACAATTTACTTATTAAACCTATGATTTCACCAACGTTTTTCGTTGACAGATTTCTATGTTTTTCTCAGGTCTTGCACGATATGTGATACATGCTTCCGCTCATTATTTGATACTTGCTTTGGATGTCGAGTATACATGCTTTTCATGGAGCGTCTTTTGACTTTACTTTAAACCGTGTCGCCTAGATTTCAATCGTACTTATAACGTTGTAACTTAACTTTTGGTTGAACAATTCTTGTAAACTTTGAAAACAATCTTTATTTTGAAATGAGGGCGACATATTTTGGTCAAACATTGTCATAAAGACTTATGACCAGGTAATGGGACCCACGTAGTCGACGCCGTCACTTGACGATTTGTCGGGGTCGCTACAACGTGCGTGTATTATTGATTTTGGCGGTAGTTGGGACGAACATTTACCATTGGTGGAATTCTCGTACAATAATAGTTTTCACTCTAGTATTGGAATGCCACCATATGAGATGTTATACGGTAGGAGGTGTCGAACCCCGATTTGTTGGGGCGAAGTGGGTCAAAGGGAAGTCGGGAGCACCGACTTGGTATTAGAGACAAATAGCAAAATCGATATGATTCGGGCTCGTTTAAAGGCGGCGCAAGATAGACAAAAGTCTTACGTCGATAAACGTAGGTGACCGATCAAATTTGAAGAAGGCGATATGGTGATGCTTAAGGTTTCGCCATGGAAGGGTATTATTCGGTTTCGAAAATGGGGAAAGTTAGCTCCTCGGTTTATTGGGCCATTTTAGGTTTTAGCTCGTATTGGTGAAGTTGCGTATCGTTTGGAATTACCCAAAGAGCTTGCGGGGATCCATAATACATTTCATGTTTCCCATCTCCTTAAGTGTCTTGCGGATGATTCATCATGGATGCCATTAGATGAGATCGAATTAAACAACAAGTTAGAGTATGTTGAGGAGCCGATAGCTATACTTGATGAGAAGGTGAAAATGTTGCGTAACAAAGAGGTGAGGACCTTCAAGGTCCAATGGAATCGTAGTAAAGGTTCCGAATTTACATGGGAACCCGAAGAATTTGTGTTGGTTTATCTTCTTGCTTGTCATGCAGCTTGGATCGCGAGGACGCGCTCCGATTCAAGTGGGGGAGAGTTGTAACACCCTAGTTATTATCGTACAGAAGTGTATATAGTGTACATAAAGCGAGGGGAACTGTGTGTAATTAAACTGTGATCAGAATCTGTTCAGACCATAGTGCGCGCCGCGCACCCTTAAAGGAGCGCGCCGCGCACCACTGCTGTAGCCGGGTTCTTTTTCTTTTAATCAGATATTTTGGAAGGGTATTGAGGTAATTTCACTTGGGGACGAGTTAAGGTCACAGATCAGTGGTTTGGGTGAGTCATAACTCCACTTTCAACAACCATTTTCATCCTACTTTAATTCTAGTAAGAGAAACCCAAAATTTAGAGAGAGAAAGCTCAAGTAAAGGAAGAATGAGCTAGTTTCGGGTCTTAGCTCGGGTTATAAAGTTGTTCATCTCCTCGCTAGCTACAATTTGGTTGTGTTGGTAAGTTCTAATTTTGATTTCCTTGACTTAATTTGTTTAAAGGTTAGAACTTGGGTTAGTGATGAACACAAAACCCATTAATGGTGATTTTGGGGGTTTTGGGTAAGATTGAGTCATTAGGACCAAGGATGACTAACCTAGGGTTTCAAGGTAATAATTGGTATTATTGAGTCTATAATGGTTAGTTATTCACTAGCTTACTTGTGTTGTTAATAAAATTGGTTCTAGGGCTCATGGTGGACTTGAAATGGGTCAAATGGGTAGGTTTGACCTAGTGGGTTAAATTATGTATGAAAACACCCTATTTATGTGTTGATGGAAGTCTTAGAACCTTAATCGCTAGCTTTTAGTGATTAGTTGGGAGTATTGACCTCTAATGAGTGTTTATAGTGCAAATGGGTCATAAATACACTAGTGGGTCTAGTTGGTGGAAAGTCCAACTTATTATGTGAATTAATTGAGAATTAATTGTGTTAGGTGACTCACTTTAAAGTTACAAGTGTTATTGGAAATCTCGCCAAGTCGACAAGGTGAGTGGAATGATTATACATGTGTGTATATAATGTATCTATTTGTAGGGTGGGGAAGGGGCCGGGGTATATGTTGTTTATACCACCAAGAGTTAGTGATATATTTCGTTGTACACTAACGATGGATATTTCGTTGTCCAAATTGCCCAAGAGTTAGTGATATATTTCGTTGTACACTAACGATTGCTTGAACGGATATTTCGTTATCCGTGTCACCTCGGGGTTAGTGATATATTTCGTTGTACACTAACGGTTGTTATGAACACCGATGGGAAATTTGAAGTACCATTCCCTCGTGTGTTGGTTAACCTTAATTATGCGTTGTATTGTAGTATATTATATCATTCGGGTTATATATATGCTATTGTGGTGCTAGCTTGTGATCTTGGAGGGTTTAGAGTTATACTTGTGACGGTATGCTATGTAAATTGCTAGCGTGTATGAGGTAATTGTGTAAGTGCTTGCAAGTAGGTGTATTATATATGTATATGTATAATTATTGCATTCACTAAGCGTTAGCTAACCCTCTCGTTGTTTACCTTTTTAGGATCCGGCTTGGTTAAAGGAAAAGGTATTCGCTTGGACTAGTGGCGCCTCGGGGGTTTTAGCTTTTTGGAAGTTCGACCAAGATTTGGGTAGTTTAACCCCAAACACCATGCTCTAGTGACGTTTGACAATTAAACTTTTTTGTGGTCGAAACTCGTATTTCGTACTTAATGGCATTTTGGGCATATGTGGGCCCCGCAATGTAAAACTCGTTTTATCATTGATTCGTGCTTGTTTTACTTATACTAATATGATGTGAAAAGCATTTCGCCTAAAAATGATGGGAAGTGTTAGATCTTTTTACGAAAACGGAACATTTTGGACAGCGAGCTGCCAGGCCCTGTGCGCGCCGCGCACAGGTAGGGGTGCGCGCCGCGTACCCAGCCTGGGCAGGCCTGCTTCGAATTTTTTTTTATTTTGCAGTTTTGGTTGGTTAACGGGTTGGGTCGTTACATACGGCTAAGTAAAAATCTAAGAAAATTCCTATCGTCTAACCTAACTACATCCGTATCAAGTGATATAGTACTCATAAGCTCAACACACCATTCCTTATATACAAACCTACGAATGGTGAATAAACGTTCCCAATCGGGAAAAGAAGAGTTCCCATACCTTTGGATTAGATGCTGCCTAACTGAGTTAGCTAGTTGGACCCTTTCCAAAGGCTCCCAATCGATTACCCTCGGTACTTCTACATTTTTCGTTACCAGTTTAAATTTGTTACTTTGGTACGTCGGGTAATCTCTCCAGCTTCGATCAAATCTCAAATTGGGATGCAACAGCTCTTCATGAATCGTTGGGTGTTTATTATTGGATGAATCAGAAATTGTACGTAGGCATTAACATATTCTTGTTGCGGATTATAATATGGTATGTGTTGATCATTATGATAATGTTGTTCTTGTTGTTGTTCCTGTTCAGGTTCTGGTTCATATTGTGGCTTATATTGCATTTCTGGCTGTGGTTCGTTTTCAGGTTGTCTGGATGATGATGCACCGCCAGATTCGGTATATTTCTGCAAAACACAATAAACACAAAATTTGTGCATCTAAATATGCATTAGTGTTAGCAAAATAACAAATTAAAACAATTACAATAACATGTTTAATCCATATTAAACTCATACTCATTTTCATATTTTTATCAATTCTACACTTTTTCAAATAAGCATATATGAAAATGTTTACAAAGTTCATAAGCCTTCAACTCAAATAACATGTTAAAATAACCATTACTATCAATTAAACAAGTTTCAAATGGCATTTACATCAATTTAATCAAGTTCATGAATTTTAGACTTGAAAAGTCCACTTTAATTCTCAAAAATCATGTTTAGGATCAAAGTTTGGATCATTTAGCTACCTAAACATGTTACACTACTTAATTTAGCAATAATTCATGACAAAAATCGACCATAACCTGTTTATATCAAAAAGCCCCAAATTGCTCAAGAACACAAACCCTAGATTTCTAAAAATTTTGAAGTTTTTGGCTTCAAATCATGTTAAATAGCATCAATCTAGGTTATACATGCATAATATACTAACAATTTAACTCTAATTACACTAGAAATTAACAAAATTAAATTAGGTAAAATTTAGCTCAAGAACACTAAAATTCAAATTTAAAGAGTTTTAGGGGTGAAATTTTTACCTTCCTGCCTCCCCATAGCGGATTATTGTGAGAAATTTGGTTGATTTTGGTGAAAAATGGCGAATTTTTGAGAGGGTTTTGATGGTTGTCCGTGTATGTGTGTGTTAAATGTGGGGAAGACAGAACACAGCTCGTGGAGCTTTTGTTCCTGACCAGCATTTTATCTCCATGCGACCGCATGGATATGAAGTGTAAACCCCATGCGATCGCATGGGGTCTGACCTTTTTTTTTATATAAAAACCTTATACTTATTAAAACAAATAATAAAATTAATTTTAAAAATTTGTTTCTTTTAATAGTGAGGGCGTTTCGGATCGTTGTCCTAGTCCGTCTCTCGACAAAATTTTAAAATTTGTCACTTTTTAAGCGTCGTTTTAAAAGCAAAGATTTTTGGGGTTTTTAATGTTTTTGGCATACTTTAATTCAATAAGATTAAAAATAATGATAATAAAATTTCTCGTCCCGCCCTCGGGTAAAGCAATTTCGGTTCAATGACCTAGTCTTCAACTCACGACGAATTTTTAGAAATCATATTTCTAACTTAATGAAATAAAGTAAATTTTTGTTTTAAAATTCACACCAAACTTAAATTTAAAATGCATAAAATTAAAAATTCATATTAATATTATTAATATTTTTATACATTTTACAAACTTATATTAAAAATATTAATTTTTAAAATATTTAAAAATTTAAATATATTGATTTTTAAAAATTTACAATAATAATTTAATATTAATTTAAAAACAAGGTAAAAATTAAAATTAAAAATTTTTTTGGTCTTTTATCCCACTTTAATCAATCAAATATTATCAAAAATATACGCCCCTCTTTTGGGTAAAGTAATTTCAGCTATATTACCTAGTTTTACTCCTAATGAATTTCTGAAATATTTTGAATTGATTGATTAAAGATATTTATACCTTAAGAATAAACTGTAAATTTCGCAGTGATGTAATAAATTTTTGTATGATATCAATAATTTCGGTTTCGCATACCTAATTTTATTGAATACCAATTTAATACTTTATAGGGAATGATTCAGCGTTTATTATCAAAAGGTTAAAAACAATAAATAAAAACAAATAAAAACTGTACATACTTACCTGTGAGATAGAATTATCAGAGACCTGCTTTAGCCGACTCATAGGAGAGTCGTGTGATTTGGTTTTCCATAGCTACATAAGCGTAACCTCGATTCTTCAATAACTTTTCTTCTAAACATATGAACGATCCTTCTCTGCATAGAGTAACAAATTCAGTATTTGAATATGTTTGATTGTTCGAACATTTACCTTCTTGTGACCATTTTATTTATGACATCTTTCAAGGTGTCGTGCTCTTCTTTTTGTTGCGGATTTTGATTTTCCTTTACCAAAATGTATCTTATGATGATCTTTCCTGAATTCTTTCCTTACTTCGTCCATTTTGCCTCTTATGAATGATAACAGTTCACTCGGGAAAGTGTTATTATTACGTTTAGTAATCATAGCGTGTAGTAGTAGACCATGGTACAGATCAAAGGAATTCTTCATCTCGTAAAACCTAAAAAATAAAAATTCAGAATGGAGGGAGAAGACTAGTTCTTTAGGGTCTGCTAGGGAAAGACCATTCGGATTTCATTTTCGAAAACTACACGAAAACAGAATATCTAACTCTAACAGAAATATATATTACCCTTAAAAGATTCGAATCTTCCCACACTTAGTTAGTTGTGGTGTCGAAATTGTGATTAACTTCATTGTCAACTTCCATCGGACCATGTATGTAATGTTTAACTCTGTGACCATTAACCTTAAATTCAATCCCATTTGAATTTATTAACTCTACTGTTCTGTATGGGAAAACTCTTTTGACTATGAATGGTCCAGACCATCTTGATTTCAATTTTCCAGGAAATAGCTTGAATCGAGAATTAAAAAGAAGAACTCTGTCTCCTTTTTTAAATTCTTTTGAACTTCTGATTCTTTTATCATGCCATTTCTTTGTTCTTTCTTTATAGATTAACGAATTTTCATATGCTTCATGTCTTAATTCTTCTAATTCATTTAGTTGACTTAACCGTAGACGTCCGGCTTCATGTAAATCAAGATTACATGTCTTCAAAGCCCAAAATGCTTTGTGCTCAATTTCTACTGGAAGGTGACATGCTTTTCCGTAAATGAGTTTAAAAGGTGTGGTTCCAATTGGAGTTTTGTAGGCTGTTCTAAAAGCCCAGAGTGCATCCTCCAATTTCATGGACCATTCCTTCGGATTTGATCCTACGGTTTTCTCTAGAATACGTTTTAATGCTCGGTTGGTATTTTCAACTTGTCCACTTGTTTGTAGATGATAAGCGGTTGAGATTTTATGAGTTACTCCATATCTTTTGAGAACTTTCTCAAGTTGATTGTTACAAAAATGAGTACCCCGATCACTTATTAAAGCTCTCGGTGCTCCGAACCTTGCAAAAAAGACGTTTTAAGAAGTTGACTACAACTCGTGCATCGTTAGTTGGGAGAGCTTGTGCTTCCGCCCATTTAGATACATAATCAATGGCAACGAGAATGTAGAGATTATTATGAGATTTTAGAAATGGACCCATAAAGTCAATACCCCAAACGTCAAATACTTCACATACTTGAATGACATTTTGTGGCATTTCATCACGTTGACTTATTTTTCCGGCCCTTTAACAAGCATCACAGGATTTACAAAGAAGGTGTGTGTCTTTGAAAATTGTAGGCCAATAGAATCCAGCGTCATAGACTTTTCTTGCTGTGAGTTGAGGCCCATAATGCCCTCCTGTTGGTCCTGTGTGATAGTGGTTTAAGATTTGACTAGCTTCATCTTCGAATACGGCGTATTATTCCATCGGGAAAACTTTTAAACAAATGTGGATCTTCCCAGAAATAGTGTTTTATATCACTAAAGAATTTCTTTCATTTTTGGTACGACAACCCTTTTTCAAGGAATCCACATACTAAATAGTTTGCATAGTCTGCAAACCATGGAATTTCACTATAATCTATCTTCAATAGATATTCATCAGGAAATTTATCTTGTATGGCCGATTCATTTAGAACTTCTAATTCGGGATTTTCAAGACGAGAAAGATGATCAGCGGCGAGATTTTCTGCTTCCTTTTTGTCTCGGATTTCAATATCGAACTCTTGTAAGAGTAAGATCTAACGGATTAATCGTGGTTTGACATCTTGTTTTGAAAATAAGTATCTAAGAGCATAATGGTCGGTATAGACCACCGATTTAGCTAGAACGAGATATGAACGAAATTTGTCAAAAGCAAAGACAATAGCAAGGAGTTCTTTTTCAGTAGTTGTGTAATTTGTTTGTGCTCCTTGTAACGTCTTACTAGCGTAATAAATAGGTTGAAATCGTTTTTCAATCCTTTGTCCTAAAACGGCTCCCATTGCAAAATCACTTGCATCGCACATAAGTTCAAATGGTAGATTCCAATTTGGAGTTATCATGATCGGTGCATTAGTGAGTTTTTCTTTAAGAAAATTAAAATATTTGATGCATTCATCTGAAAAGATGAATGGAGCATCCTTTTTGAAACAACCCAACCCGTATTCCATACGATAATTTTTTTTTATTAAATACGCATTTACGCGCCAATTAAATATGTAAACCATTCCACACGTTTCATTAAAACATACAACAAGTTTAGTGTTTACAAAAGGCACGAGGCCATTAATAAATGTGATACAAGGTTGACCTATCCAAAAACGATAGTTTTAATCCAAACAACATTTCGAGCATGGCTTGGGGCTAAACTACCTAAAACGCTAGGCCAACTTCCAAAAGCTCTAACGAAACATCATCAAAGGACACCTAATGCCCAACAACCCCTTTTCTCCTATCCGCACCTGCATCTAAAAAGATAAACAACGAGAGGGGAAAGATAATAGCTTAGTGAATGCAATAATTATACATATTCATATATAACCTACTTACTTACAATCACTTACACAATACCGCATACAAGCTAGCAATTCGATAATCATGCAAACATCATGCATAAACTACTATCCACAATTCACAAGAAGCTAGCAACCACAATAGCATATAGTTCACAATTTAATTATGCTAGATACTAATTCACACAACCATGGTTAACCAATCGTACAAGGGAACGGTACTCGTAAAAGACTGTCGGAGTTCATAACATCCATTAGTGTTACTTAAACACCGCGTAATCACTAATCCCCCGGGTGATGTCTTGAATACCGCGACTAACTCACCCCCATGACAATGTGGCGTCTTAAACACCGCGACGATTCCACATGTCAATCAAAACAATGAGTGGTGCCTTGAACAACGCGGCATCCACTCCCATGACAATGTGGTGTCTTAAACACCGCGACAATACCACATGTCAATCAAACAATGAGTAGTGTCTTGAACATCGTGACAATACTACTCGTTACTTAGAATGTGGTGTCTTGAACACTGCGACAATTTCACATTCATACCACACAAATAAATACATTATATACGTACACGCATAATTATTCCACTCACCTTAATACAAGGATGATGATTAGGCACTTCCGAACTTCAAAGCAATGTACCTAATACATTAAGTACACTTTCAATACACAACTAGTGGAGCTAACCACATTGCTTACACTTGAGCATTTAATGACCCAATTCGCATTAAATAACCCAACTACACAAAAACCGCCCATAAATGGCCAAGACACATATTAAATCACTAAAGCTAGTGATTTAAAGTCTACTAACGCAAACTTAGGGTAATTCATACCCAATTTGCCCAAACTAGGTCAACATTACTCTTTCGACCCATTTTAAATACTTAAACTTATAATTTTAATCAAACATGACCCATTTACAATTCCTCCTTCACTTACAAGTGTATTAGTGACTAAAAACACCATTTAACACTTTCAATCTCAAATCATAAGACCAAACCCTAGATTATAGCTATTTAGGGTTTCCTTTCATCAATATAACCCAAATCCACCCATATTACCCCCAAATGGGTCTTACAAGTTCCAAATGAACCAAACCCTAGCATAAACTAATTAAAACTCAAAACATGGAATTAAGACTTACCAACACTATCCACTTGTAGCTAAGAACAAGGAGAACAACTTTAATTCTTGCTCCAAAGATCAACTCTTAATTCTTCATTCACAAATCTCACTTGAATTTAAATGGGTTTTTATGTTTGAGAGTAAAATGGAGGAAGAAAATAGAAAAGAAATGAGGAAAATGGACAAGTGGTGGAGATTAAATGCTCCCATCAGCTCTATACGTCAAATTACCAATTTGCCCCTTAAAATCACTTAAAATGAGCTAAATCCGAAATCAGTTCAGCAGAACTACCGCGGCGCGGCGCCATTTGTCGCGGCGCGACACATAAAGGAAAAACTGACCCTCCTTAGCATGCTTCCTGACTTCGTTTTGCTTGAGATTCCGCGGCGCGACTGAGGTCATCGCGGCACGACAATACAAAGATATTTTGACCTGTTTAACAGGCCTCCTGACCTTGATTTCAGTTGAATACCGCGGCCCGACCAGGACTTCCGCGGCGCGGCAAAGGCCTGTGCCTGATCGTTTTCTCAACAACAAATTTAACGATTAAATATTTGGCTTGTACGCCCCGTCCTCGCTTCCTACATATGTCTAAACTTCACATTTACGTCTCACATGACTTAGCACCATAAAAACCCATGTATAAACTTCCACATGCATGCATTCTCAAGTATATATATATATTTGTATCTATACGTATACATATACATTCACACATAAACTAACGAGTTATAAACGTACTACGATTAAGTATGTACCTTTAAATATGTATGGGAAAAACGGGATGTTACACTTTTCTAGGAGTTTATTCATAGGAGTGGCAATTTTAGAAAAATCTTTTATGAAACGTCGGTAAAAGATGGCATGCCCTAGAAAACTCCTAACTCCTCTAACATTGGTGGGATGTGAAAGTTTAGCAATTACATCTACTTTAGCTCTATCCACTTCAATTCCTTCCTTTGAAATTTTGTGACCAAGAACGATGCCTTCTTTAACCATGAAATGACATTTCTTCTAATTAAGTACTAGATTTGATTGTTCGCATCTAATAAGCATTCGTTCAAGATTAACTAGACATGATTCAAATGTATCATCGAAGACTGAAAAGTCATCCATGAAAACTTCCATGCATTCTTCTATCATGTCATGAAAAATCGCCATCACGCACCTTTGAAAGGTTGCAGGGGCATTGCAAAGTCCAAATGGCATGTGTTTGTAAGCAAAAGTACTATAAGGGCACGTGAATGTGGTTTTCTCTTGGTCCTCGGGTGCGATTGAAATTTGAAAGTATCCGGAAAAATCGTCAAGAAAACAATAGTAACTGTTCCCGGCTAATCTTTCCAACATTTGATCAATGAAAGGTAAGGGAAAGTGATCTTTTCTGGTGGCTGATCGGTGTCGAAGGGCCGGTCAAAAATAGCCTAATTACTCTACTTTAGATAGGGTAAGCAGGATTCATTCCACGGGAAGCTATGGTTAACTAGCAAGCAATTTCAGGATTTGTTTGTTTGTGATTAACTAAAATTAACTAAAGTAAAGACTAGATTAATAATTACTAAGCAAGTGTAAACTTTGAGTATCTAAGAGCATAAACAATGAGCTAATTAAAAAGGTTGTAATCAATTGGATGGAAGTCTTTATCCCTTCACAATCCCAATCTAACATGCATTCATTCAAACAAGTATTATGCTTATCAAGTATTGATCAAATCTTATAGACAAGATTTCTTAGGCTTATCAATTCTAACTATCTTGGGATTGAATCATGCAACCTAGGCACTATGTCTTTATCCTTAATCTAATTATCACTAAGTTGGATCAAGAACACAAAGATAAATCACTATAATTCAACTTGCAATAATCACAATCAATAATACTTGCATTGATCAATAAATAATTGGTTTATAATATCACAATTCAAAAGACATAAGTTTCATAACATTACAAACCACATAAACTTGAATGAAAAAAATACATGTATCAATTGTTCATGGAAGGAATAAAGTGAAAGAAACTAGCCAAGCATGTTGGTGATGATGATCATGGTTGCTTCTTGAAGTTGCATGAAGAACACTCCTTGAAACCTAGCTTGAATCTTGAGTTGATGATGATTAATGGTGTGTTTTTGTGTGTTTGATGCTCTAAAAACTGATGGAAGATGATATAAATTCGTAGCCTAGGGTTTCTATTATATAGGGGTGAAGTAGGATAACCCCCAAGCATTAAATCCCTCAAATTCGGCCTTAAATTTTATCCAAAAATAGTTCCAGCCGTAAATTACGCTCGCCGGGCGCCTACATGCGACCAGCCGCAAAAACCAGCCGCCTCCTTTTGTCAGCTTTCCACTTGAAGATGTTTTGGCACCCATCAGGCGCCTCCTTGCGCCCCTCAGCCGCCTCCTTGCGGCTGGGCTTCAATTTTTTTCATTTTTTCTTGTTTTTAACCCCCGTTTTCGCTTTCTCGTCCCAAATCGTTACTCGTTATAAAAACCTCATGAAATAACTTTCTAAACCTCAAATATACACATAATATCCACCTCTTAACATCGATAATGATCGGCGTTTAAGACTCGATCAGTAGCGTCATTTAATTTTCTATAATCAATACAAACACGCCATCCTGTTATAGTCCTAGTAGGAATAAGCTCATTTTTTTCATTTGTGATGACAGTCATACCACCCTTCTTAGGTACGCATTGAACTGGGCTTACCCATGGACTATCAAAAATTGGATAAATTGAACCTGCATCTAGCAGTTTAATAATTTCTTTCTTAACAACATCTTGCATATTAGGATTTAATCTTCATTGGCGTTGCACATACGTTTTATGACCTTCTTCCATAAGGATTTTATGTGTGCAATACAAAGGACTTATACCTTTAATGTCATGAATCTTCCATGCAATAGCTGGTTTATGAGCTTTTAGCACAGAAATGAGTCGAGATTTTTCATTTTCCATAAGAGAAGACGATATTATTATAGGTAATTCAGATTCACCATGTAAATAAGCGTATTCCAAATGGTTTGGAAGTGGTTTTAACTCTAATGTCGGTGGTTCTTCTATCGATGATTTATATCGATATATGTCTTCTTCTTTTAACATTTGAATTTCTTCTGTTGTTGGTTCATATACATTAGCCATGAGTGCGGCTAACATTTCAGCTTCATCAATCGGTTCAGTTCCTTCTCCTAAAGAACATTCTCATGTTCCTTGTAATTCTGGAAATTCTTCTCACAATTCTGCATGTGAATCTATATTTTGAATATAATAACATGTATCATCTGCAGATTGCGGTTGTTGCATGGCTCTATCAACAGAAAAGGTAAAACTCTCGTCCTCTATACTTAGGGTCAATTTCTTACCGAACACGTCTATTATTGCTTTAGCCGTGTTTAAGAATGGTCTTCCTAATATGAGAGGAACTCGAGAATCTTCTTCCATGTCCAGAATAACAAAATCTACTAGAAATACTAAAGTACCAACTTTAACTAGCATGTTCTCAATTATCCCTCTAGGATATTTTACTAATCGATCGGCTAGTTGTATGCTTATTCGTGTTGGTTTCAATTCTCCTAGGTCTAGTTTAGCGTATAGTGAATACGGCATTAGATTTATACTAGCACATTAATCTGCCAATGCTTCTATTGAACTAAGACTACCCAGAAAACATGGAATTGTGAAACTTCCTGGATCAGATAATTTTTCTGGTATCTTATTCAACAATACTGCAGAACAATTAGCATTCATAGTAACAGCCGAGAGTTCTTCCATTTTCTTTCTATATGTGATTAGATCTTTCAGAAATTTAGTATATCTAGGCATTCCTGAAATCACATCAATGAAAGGAAGATTGACATTTATTTGTTTAAACATATCCAAGAATTTGGATTGCTCGGCTTCAAGTCTTTCTTTTCTCATTTTACTCGGGTAAGGAAGTGGTGGTTGGTATGGTTTAACATAAAGTTTAGCTTTAGCTGTGTTATCTTCATTAACTTTTTCAACTACCGGTTCTGTTTCTTTCTCTTGCTCAGGCTGTGTAGTAGGAATAGAGTCATCAGGAATAGTTTCGATGAACGGATTAAAAGATGTAGTCAATTGAATTATTTATAATTTTAAGTATTATTGTTAAAATAATTATTATTATTACTATCGTCGTTATTATCGTCGTTATTATTATTAACTAATTATTATTATTATTATTATTATTATTATTATTATTATCATTATCGTTATAAATGTTATCATTAAAAATTGTCATTTATATTAGTATTACTATCGTTATTATCATCAAGATTATTAATAACATTATCATTATTATTATTATTATTATTATTATTATTATTATTATTATTATTATTATTATTATTATTATTTTATTTATTATCATTAAAAAAGTTACTAGTATTATCATTAATGTTATTATAATATTTATTATTATTATTATCATTATCATAAAAAATTAATATTAGTATCATCTAATTATTATGAATAATATTATTATCATTATTATGAATGCGATTTAAAAGAGGACTAAAATCTATTAAACAAACCGATTAGGAAATAACGAGTATAAGTATCATGATGAAATTAAAATATTGTATGATATTGATTTAAGAGAAAAATATCCTTTTTCATTATTTTTATCATTATTATTATTATTATTAAAAGTATCATTTATATTAAAACTATCATTTTTATTAAAATTATCATTTTTAATAGAAATTTTATTGTTATTATAAAATATCATTTTTATTATCATTTTAGTATATTAAAAATTATCATTTTGAATAGAATTATTACTATTATATAAGATATTATTACAGTTAATATTAAAAAGTATCGTTATAATTATCATGATTAGAATTATCATTTTATCATAATTAATATCATCATTTGTAAATATAAATATTGTTATTATTATTAGTAGAATAATAATAATAAATATTATTATTATTACAAAATAATACAACTGTTACTTATTATTATTATTATCAATATTATTTTATCAAACAGATATGTGATACAAAGATATTTTTACCACACATAATATAATTACATTAATAATACATACCACCATGTTTTTATAATATTGAGTGAACTGTATAAATTTTATTACTTAAAATATATAAAAGTATATTTTTTATATATAAATTTTAATATAAATTTTTATTTATTAATAAATGACTTGTATTATTATTTACTCTAATAAAATTTGATAAATATATTTAAATATATAAAACAACTATATTTAAGCTATATAATAAACACGTATGAATTTTTGGAAGTCATTTTGGGTCAAATTGATTTTTGTTGACTTTTGCATATCAGTCTCGAGCATTAAGATTGTGATACACTACGACTTGACCTAAATTGTTAGACAGATATTGACCAACATATACATATATATATATATATATATATATATATATATATACATACTTAATATAGGTTAGTGAATCCGAGGCCAACCTTACACTTGTTCAATGACGTCATATGTATTTTTACTACGAAATACAGTATTGTGAGTTTCATTTGCTCCCTTTTTAAATGCTTTTGCAATATACATTTTTGGGACTGAGAATACATGCACTTTTATAAATGTTTGACGAAATAGACACAAGTAATCGAAACTACATTCTATGGTTGAATTGTTATACCGGATATCGCCCTTGTTGAACTTGGTAGCATAAGAATTGGTGTTTATTATAATTGCCACCAATTGATGCGAATCCTAAAGATAGATCTATGGGCTTTGACACGCCCCAGTCAGAGAATTTGAACTGCTTTAGTACTTCGATGTTTATATGTTTGGGGATATTCTAGATGCATTTTGTTAATGTCGGTTACCAGATGTTCAATCCATACGAATGAATTTTAAACACTTGCGAGTGTATGATTATTGATTAAATGAAATCTTGTGGTCTATTAAAATTATGGAAATGATTGAGTACGATAAACTAATGAACTTACCAACCTTTTGGTTGACACTTTAAAGCATGTTTATTCTCAGGTATTAAAGAAATCTTCCACTGTGCATTAGCTCATTTTAAAGATATTACTTGGAGTCATTCATGGCATATTTCGAAAGACTTTGCATTCTAGTCGTTGAGTTCATCAAGATTATTAAGTCAATTATAGTTGGATGTATTATAAAATGGTATACATGCTGTCAACTTTCGATGTAAAGAAAGTTTGTCTTTTAAAAACGAATGCAATGTTTGTAAAATGTATCATATAGAGGTCAAATACCTCGCGATGTAATCAACTATTGTGAATCGTTTATAATGTATATGAACTGGGCATTTCAGTTGGTATCAGAGCGGTGGTCTTAGCGAACCAGGTCTGCATTAGTGTGTCTAACTGATAGTCGTTAGGATGCATTAGTGAGTCTGGACTTCGACCGTGTCTGCATGTCAAAAGTTTTGCTTATCATTTTTGTCAGAAATTGCCTGCTTATCACTCTTAGTCTAGACACATCTTATTGCATTGATTGCATTAATAGTATATAGACAAAATTCATATCTTAGCGTATCTGCTAATTCATATCTTAGCGTATCTGTTACTATAAACTTTGCCTGACATATTCCGTAAATTCCTCCGTAATCTACGAAATCTTTTGCTATATATATATATATATATATATATATATATATATATATATATATATATATATATATATATATATATATATATATATATCTTATGTAATTAGAATACCACTCGATAGCCGGAAAATCATTTCATATCTAAAAATCCTTTATTCAGTCGTATGAAATGGAATTCGTCATTAGTTCAAGTCCCTCGGATTCCGAAATGAAATCCCACTCAAGCTCCGAAAGCAATGTGACTAAAATGGATCAACCAATTAGCCATCATCTATTCTGAATGAATTGGGGATGGGTTCGTAGCCTCCTTAATCATTGGAGACAAGAAGAAGGCGATCATTTCCATCCACCACATTGTCCTCTTGGCGAAGAACCTGAAGCACTTACCGGCGAACCTGTCTGAAACACCATTTTCTCTCTCATTTTCAGAGTATCTTATCACGATTATATACTACATCAAATTCTAGACTTATTTATCCGCTTGTCCGAACCGACAATCATCCCGGAGTAATAGAAGAAGTCAACGAACTTCGCACTCGGGTAGTGGCCTTAGAGAATATGGTGCAAAGATTACAAGCACCAGCAGCAGCACCAGCAGCATAACCAGTACCACCATCATCAACGCCAATAGTACCACCCCCAACCACAACCGCGTCGTAAACCTCAACTTTACAATTTACCCCACGACCACCAATGTCATAGGCTCTGTAGATACCAAGGAATACCAACAACAACAAACGATGAAGTGTTGATTCATAACTTCATTGGAGAAACATTCTGCGACAATTATGTAATCTCTAAAGTCTTAGAGATTATCTATTCCAACCTTAATCATAAACCAGATAAGTGGGCAAATAGAAATGATGAAATGAAACCCTGACCAAAATGGTACACGATTTACAAGCTAGACTTGTTTTACCAACAACATCAACAGTACCGTCAACATCACCAACACCGTCAGTGCCGTCAGCATCGCCAGCATCAGCAGCACCTACAACACCACAAGCTCCACCAATCACCGCGAACAACATCACTAATCAACAACAAGTATGTCATATCAACGAGTTATGAAGTATTAACTCACTTCCACTGAAGAATTTATATATATATATATATATATATATATATATATATATATATATATATATATATATATATATATATATATATTTTGGAAACCATAGTATATCTTTTCGTACTAAGCTATTATGTATGAATTGAATAAGGGTAGATACTACTCGGATAATTCATATTACTAATATGCAATGATGTACATCCTTCGTTAAAGACTTAACCATCATTAACTACAATCTCTGTTTCAACTCAATGAATCCCATTTCATAATAAACCAAGTGTATTAATCAATTACATGTTTGATTGTACACTTTCATCTTCGATTTACTCGAAACTTTCTAGACAACATCATTCGTACCTTGCGAAGTTCACAAGAATTCCACGAACACCAACATCATTCACTAAAGAAATATCAATAGATGAATAATGAAGCATTAATTCATAATTTCATTCAAGTGGAAGAAATACTCATCAAAGATTACGTAATTTCTAAAGTTTTAGGAATTATTCAATTCTAGTTCTAACTGCAAATCAAATGAGATTAATTTAATATTAACTCATTAAATCTATATTATATATGAAGAAAATATACATATATATATATATATATATATATATATATATATATATATATATATTCATAAAGATTGTAATAAAATTCTTTTGTAAAAAATATTACTTGTGAAACTTTTAACGGGTAGGTAATACCCGAGAGATATATAAATTCACAATTAATATGTTACATTCTTTGATTCTGATTCAAGAAATCATCAACTATACCCACTACTTTCACAACAATATACATTCTTTCATAGAAATCAAAACAACCATTCTCATCCAAATTTGATTACATATTCTGATTTTAACAAATCAAAATTCAAGTCAAGATTTAACAGAAGACATTACTCTTAGATTTCTACATCTTTCAAAGTCATACTTTGAATTCAAAACTGTGCTAGAACATCACTTCTATTCATAACAACCAGAAAAATATTTATGTCGTTCAAAATTCAAAGAACATCATATGTATATTGACGATGACAACCTGTGTTCAAACCCTTCAAAATTCTTGAAAACACCTCAACTAAGGAACAATCGAGAGGATGATCCAACCACACGTTAACAACAGAAAGAAGGATTACGCGTATAGCGATACACCTAGAAACTCTCGAAACCAAAGTCATAGATTAACACATATCTGTGTCAGATCCTTTGGCATTTATTACCAAAAATAACTTTGCAATCCCTTTCCAAAGTAGCCAGTTTTTCACAGCTCCAGCAAGTCAACTTCGACTTTTTAGTCAAAATAGTCTTATTATAACTTTGATATATACGTTGCCCTTTCGCCATCGTTACCGGGGAATCTTTTACATTCCACCATATTAACAGTAAGCGTATCAACAACTTCATTATTCTTTGACTTAAGCCTATCCGAAAAATCACTATACTTATTCATTGAAACCCTATCATGTACTCATCTGCATCTTGTAACGGTAGTTGCCATACCAAAAAGCTTGAATCATTATTCTCGAATTTTGCAGCAATTCACCGGCAATAGTTATATATATACATATAACGTTTATCTCCTAGACTTACATACTTCGAATGTGAAGTTTCTGAAAAACACCCTAAACTGCGAACTAGTTCTCTGAATTCTAGAAAAATGCTGATGAAGCAGCAAAAACTGCAAACGACCTTAACAGTCGGAAGTTTGCTGATAAAGAATAGTGTGTTGGCAAAGTTCAGAAAAAGAGAAGGTTGGTACTGGAAAATGGATTGAGCAAACTATTAAGGAGGCTGTGGACAAATCACAAAGACTAAACCTGCCTTCAAAGAATCTAAATGATTCAGTATCTGCTGAAGTCATTAACCAACACCTTGCCCTGACTCTAAAACTTTACGGACAAATCTTCATCATCATCCATCGATATTAGAAATTCTAAGATATCATCGTATCTTTTATTATAAATATCCTCGATATTTCTGAAGATATTTTCATAATTATTCTTATCTGAAATCATTTATCTCTTCATGATATTAGTGTTACATCAGAAAGAAAACGATTTTAGTTTCTAAATTCTGAAGAAGAAAAAAATCGAATTTAAAATTTGAATGTTTTTGAAGTAGTGTTGGGAACTGAAGCATGAATTAGTATAATATAATGACACTTGATCAACGTGATTATATTACAGTAAGTCATGCAGAGTTTCTAAATGAAACGTGATGATTCACAGACCATACCGTCATCATGTGCCATGTTACACAACTCTTGTATTCTATTTAATCTGTAAAAAAAATATCAAGAAAATATTTTCTTGATGATTCAGTCTTTTTCGGATATTCTGGTAATTTGACAAATCAAATCGTGTTATTACCTTTCCTTTCTACTTTGTATATTATGATAATTCGAAACTCTATACCTACGAATTCTGGACCATTACTTGCGAATAGAAAACAAAAGCATGAAGCTCCGAAATAGAAAGGGGGTATAAATCGCAGCAAATAAAAAAAGACCATTAACCGTAGATGTCAATGGTTATGGAAAAATAGGAACAGGAACTCCGAAAAATAAGGAACGATATAAGGCCCGACGAGAATACATAAATTACAAACCATGTATATCAATATGTATTGCAACGAAAAGACACGGAAGAACTAAAAACACTATAAAACCAAAAGTGTAGTAGAAGTGAATAGATTCTTCCGGCCTCAGATAAAAAAGAAGAATGACGGATATAAAAGTTAGGAGTATATCAAGAATTAGAACCGGATGGAGCATATTGAAAAATGCTTTAAAGTATGAGTTGAGGGAGAAAGAATAGAGGATGTGAGTTGTGAAAAATATGGAAACGAAGGGAGTGGATTTATAGTGAAACATCCGACAGAGCAATCGAAATAGATCATTGCATTTAATCAAAGAAGATCCTAATTTCCTTAATTACCGAAGAATCAAATTTTATCAAAAAGATTTTCTCCAAATCCCTTGAACTCTGGAAATCAACCATATCTATGTCAAAAGATATGACGAAAATTTACTCTTCTCATTTCATTCTTTTGCGATAGCTTCACTCGTACTTTTCACAAAAATCAAATTGTTTTATCCATATTACTCACTGATGATAAAACTCTAATCTCCAACTCGTATGAGTCATGAAAACATACTTATTGTCAGCCATGACCATCCGAATCAAATTTCGGAACGAAATTTCTTTAACGGGTAGGTACTGTGACAACCCAGAAATTTCTGACCAAATTTAAACTTAATCTTTATATGTTTCTGATACAATAAGCAAAGTTTGTAATGTTGAATCTCAAAATTTTGGAACTACATTCATGTAATCAATTACCCTTTGACCGTGCTCGACGATTCACGGACATTTATGTGTGTGTGTGTATATATATATATATATATATATATATATATATATATATATATATATATATATATATATAATATATGGTTATATTAATTGAAAACGTTAACAAAGTATTATATGTATAATACTTTACATGAACGTATTTGTTTCAGTATAAGTTTATTATAATTATCGACGAGATTATAAGATAATATCAAATTATTGAATTATCAGATATATTGTGATTTGATTATGAGTCTCTATTGTAAGGTCCACTGAGAATTAAGAAATCTATTCTTTTTAACGGTATTCGGAATAATTGGTAAAGTGATTTACAAGTAAGAACAAATGTGTCAATTAACGGGAACTAGACAAGGGTTAGTGGAAATTCCTGTTTAATTTCTAATTCATGTTTTATAATATTTTCCTCGTGACCTTGATAAGATAACTATGTTAACTTTCATTTTATTTAATGTGAAAGTAAGAAAAGTGGAGTGTAAATAACTTAGATGTTGGATATCGACAAGTTAAGTAACTCGACATTTTTCATTAAGACGATTTCATATGTTTATTTAACCTTTGGACTTTATCTCATGCTTCACCAACAGACTGTAATTTAAAAACTTGAAACCTATTATGAATATATATAGTTCTACTTTTCTAAAAAAATTTATGATATAACGATTTCCATTATTTTAACTTTTTAACAAAATGATTCTTAAATATATTTAGTTTTGGAAAACAAAATTATCATATTTATTTGATTTAGTTTTAAACGTACAAAAACGTTTTCAATTTAAAAAGAACTTTATTATTAAAACGTATATAACTTTTATAAATATCCAGAACCACTTTTGACAACACATTTCTTAACCATTATGATAAAGATAACGATATTTATAATTTATTTTATTAAATATATATAACGATTTAAATTAATATTTTATATATTTATACGCGTATTATACGTATATAGTTTTATACTTTTACTATACTTTAACTTTACCTTTACTTTAATTTTACTTTACTTTTACTTTACTTTAGCTTTAATAATTCATACTTTAATAATTTACTTTAATAATTTAAAAATCTATTATAAATAGAATTCAATAGGTTTCATTATTTCATAGAAACTTGAAAATATTTTTTTCTCTCAACTCTCTCAATCAATTTACATATATATATATATATATTTACTCAGTATTATTTTAAGATATTATTAGTATACATAAAATACTACGACGTAGATATGTTCAGGAGATTTCAAAATAAGTTTTCAAACGGGATAGAGCTAAGAAAATTATGGGTTATAGCTATGGAAATTATGTGTATTGTTCGGGGGTATAGCTCGTGAGGATAACCTAGTGTTTATCATCTCCGTTGCGTCTACGTACTTTCATGCAATATTGAATCTCAATATTGATACGTGAGCATTCATATCTTATCTTTTATATATTAATAGTGTATTCCTGACTAGTGCTCGAGTATATATGATTATGCATGCTTGTATGTTTATGTCATAACCCGTCCTTAACTATAAGAACGAGTTAGATAACGTATGATTTCATTGCGAGGTATTGACCTCTATATGAGACATTTTTAAAAGAACAACTGCATTTATTTTACATTACAAACCATAACTCTTATTTTAATACAAGCTTTAGACAATAAAAAGATGATTATCGTTTAGCGATAATCTTAGACTTACAAACTTTACATGTGATGATAACAATACGATTTCTAGCATATTTTACATTACAAATCCTCCGATATGCAGTTTTATTTTTGACACAAATATGCATACTCAAGATCTTGTTTAAATTCAACATGTTGCAGCGGAAGCTTCTAATTATCACCTGAGAATAGACATGTTTAAAACGTCAACATAAAGTTGGTGAGATATAGGTTTAATGCTGGCAGCAATATATATATAGACCACAAGATTTCACATATAAACGTTTTAATAAAAATATTCTAAGTGGTTGAGCACTTGGTAACCATACTTAACATTTAATCACGTCGCATATTCCCTTTATTATGAAATCTTACTACACCGTACCAAGTGTAGTCACAAAACGAAGTACTGTGCAACCGTTGAATACTGGTCGTCCAGTCCGGTTGGGGTTGTCAGGCCCGATAGATCTATCAACAGGATTCGCGTTTACAATACCGCTGTAAATAACAGTTACCAAGCTACAGGGAAGTATGCCAGTGGTACAACTCAACGTAGAATATATTTTTCAGTTACTTGTGTCCATAACGTAAAACATAAAATACATGTATTCTCATCCCGAAATACTTAAAGTTTAAAAGTGGGACTATATACTCACTTTCGTCTTGAAGATATGTAATTTTGACTTGGTCTCCGATTGATATCACGAACCTATCCATATATAATTTATCAATATATTTTCATTTTAAACAAACGTCACATATATATACTTATAATACTTTTAATACTTTTAATAATTCCTTAGTCCGTAGTTAGCAGTTCGATGTTAGTAATTCAATTTTAATGGTTCATTTTTAGGTGTTTAATAAACCCCCAATGAAATAAATAAAACCCCCATCGTATATGTATTGGTCGAGATTAATCTTGACCCACGGTACCGGTGTTGTCAAATGACGTGTTGCGTACATAAAGTACCGGTGTTGTCAAATGACGTGTTGCGTACAATCATGGGATCTTATGATTAATCTTCTCGTATTGTTTACGGGTGATCCTGAACCATATAAAATTAAATTATGAGTACATATATATAAAATATCATGTTATTTTAAAAAGATGTGATTTATTTAATTTTTCTCCAATTATTTTCGTGGCTAAACTAGTCTTAGATATCCGATCTCGTTTTGGTCATAGTTTCTTCGTTACAACTCCGTTTACGTTGATTCAACTTGCCATCTCCTTGGATCGAGTTCCTCTTTAAGACTATGAACTGTAAATACCTTAGTTTGTATTCGAAATCACAGGTCATAGGTCAAACTTTAGTGAAACCTATGAAGTTAATCATTTTTGTTACAAAAATATCATTTAATGACCATTTTTCTAAAAATACTTATACTTTGAATTAAATCATGAAATTTTTATGTGTTATCATATTCATAGAAAATATCATTTTTCCAGAAAATAAACCTCCAATTCAAGGTTCAAAATAGTTTTTAATTATCCAACCCAAAACAGCCCCCGGTTACACTCCGACGTCGTAAAAACAGTTTTTAAGGTGTTCTTTGAAAAACCAAATTATACCTTGTTAAATTAGCATATATTTAAGTTATATTACAGGTCTTGAAGTATTTTAAAAGTTAAGTTAGAAGGATCTATTTAGTTTGCAAACAAGTTTGAAAACATTCAAACTATGTTCTTGTTGTTAAAATTTTATACCACAAAATAAGATAGCTATATATATATGAATCGAATAAGGTTATGAACAAAGTTACTACCTCAAGTTACTTGGACAAGATTGCTGTAAAAGAGGAGTAAGAACCTAGAACCAAAAGGGTGATGGAATTGGATGAAAGATTGGAAGTAAGTTTGTGTTCTTGGAAGGATTCCTGAAGTGTTTTTGTAAGAGTTTTCTTATGGTGATTAAGTGATGTTTTTATGGCTAGATCTTCATGGATATTAGCTGAATGGTTATGGAGTTTAAGACTCTTAAAAGTGTGTGTGTTTTTAGCTAGAGGTTTGAGGTAAAAATGAATCAAAAATTGAAAATGGATGGAGTATAAATGGTGATGTAAAAGGTGTATAAGTTTGTAATTTTGTGAAAAAATCTTTTAATCATGTGAAATTGTCATACTAGATAACAAAAGTAGTTACCTTATACATAAGGCATTGAACAAGGGCTGGTTGGTGGTGATTTGATGTGTATATACCAATAGTAAATACGTATAGAAGCTAGGTATGATACGAGTACATGTACTCTAGATATACGTATAGAAATTTTGTGAAAAATGGAATGAGAATTCAAATATAGCTATCTTTTGTGAATACACTTATATTGTTTTATGTATTTAAGTCCTTAAAAAGTGATTAAATACATTACTTATACGATATATGTATAAACATTATAGGTCATAAGTATTTATGTCAAATAACGTTACGTATGGTTATCGTTTTGAAAACTTAAGTTAGTAGTTTCAAAATATACTTATAACTTATTGTTATTAATACAAAATGAGATATTAAAACATTCTTGGATCATGTTAAATATGTATATATACATATATATACACAAACGTATAATTATCATATATTGTATAGTTCATGATATCATCGGTCAAACTAGACGGTCAAACGTTGTGTAAAACTCATTTCAAAAACATAAGTCTCAACAATTTGGATTGCTTATCATGTTGGTAAGGTTTAATTTATGTAAATATTAATCTTATAAGTATAGAACGATTGAAAAAGTGCGGGTCATTACAGTACCTACCCGTTAAATAAATTTCGTCCCGAAATTTTAAAATTGTACCTATTTTGCGTCATCGAGAAACAAGTGTGGATACTTTTGTTTCATCTGATCCTCTCTTTCCCAAGTAAACTCGGGACCTCTTCGAGCATTCCAACGAACCTTAACGATCGGTATGCTGCTCTGCTTGAGCCGTTTAACTTCACGATCCATGATTTCGATTGGTTCTTCGATGAATTGTAGTTTTTCATCGACATGGATTTCTTCAAGAGGAATGGTGAGGTCTTCCTTTGCAAGACACTTCTTAAGGTTCGAGACGTGAAATGTATTATGTACTCCGGCGAGTTGTTGCGGTAACTCGAGTCGATAAGCTACCGGTCCAATGCGTTCGATGATCTTAAACGGGCCTACATATCTTGGGTTCAGTTTACCTCTTTTACCGAAACGTATTACACCTTTCCAAGGTGACACCTTTAGCATAACCATGTCACTGATCTGAAACTCTAATGGTTTCCTTCGGACATCGGCGTAGCTCTTTTGGCGACTACGGGCTGTTTTCAATCTCTCCTTGATTTGTACTATCTTTTCAGTAGTTTCATGTATGATCTCGGGACCAGTTAATTGTCGATCTCCTACTTCATTCCAACAGATAGGAGATCTACACTTCCTTCCGTACAATGCTTTGAATGGTGCAGCTTTAATGCTCGCATGATAACTATTATTATACGAGAATTCTTCTAATGGTAGATACTTATCCCATCCGTTTCCAAAATCGATCACACATGCCCTGAGCATGTCTTCAAGAGTCTGAATTGTTCTTTCACTCTGCCCGTCCGTTTGCGGATGATATGCGGTACTCATATCCAAACGAGTTCCTAGTGCCTCCTGTAGTGATTGCCAGAACTTTGAGGTAAATCTACTATCACGATCAGATATAATGGAAATAGGTATTCCATGCCTTGAAACAATTTCCTTTATATACAATCGTAATAGTTTCTCCATCCTATCCATTTCCTTTATAGGTAAGAAATGTGCAGACTTGGTGAGACGATCAACAATCACCCAAATGGTGTCGTATCCCCAGGCAGTCTTTGGTAACTTCGTGATGAAATCCATGGTAATACCATCCCATTTCCATTCTGGGATTTCTGGTTGTTGAAGTAACCCTGACGGCTTCTGGTGTTCTGCTTTGACCTTAGAACAAGTTAAACACTCCCCAACATATGTTGCAACGTCTGTCTTTAAATTAGGCCACCAATAACGTGTCTTAAGATCTTGGTACATCTTTCCAACTCCAGGATGTATCGAGTATCTTGTCTTATGTGCCTCGTTCAATATCAACTTCCTTAATCCACCCAACTTCGGTACCCAAATACGATTTGCAAAATATCGAATTCCATCTTCCCGCATAACGAGTTGCTTCTCATACTTCTTCATTATTTCATTTCCTATATTTTCTTTAGTAAGTGCTTCTCGTTGAACTTCTTTGATTTGTGAGTTGAGATTCATGCGAATTTTTATGTTCATCGCTCGTACTCGAATTGGTTCTCGTTCCTTTCTGCTTAGAGCGTCGGCCACCACGTTCGCTTTCCCGGGATGATAACGAATTTCACAATCATAGTCATTTATTAACTCAACCCACCTACGTTGCCTCATGTTCAGCTGTTTTTGATCGAAAATATGTTGAAGGCTTTTATGATCAGTAAACACAGTGCATTTAACCCCATACAAGTAGTGTCTCCATATCTTCAATGCAAACACGACTGCTCCCAGTTCTAGATCATGCGTCGTATAATTCCGCTCGTGAATCTTTAATTGTCGGGATGCGTATGCAATAACTTTCTTCCGTTGCATAAGAACGCAACCAAAACCTTGTCGCGAAGCGTCACAATATATTTCAAAATCATCGTTCCCTTCTGGTAACGATAAAATAGGCGCCGTAGTTAACTTCTTCTTTAGTAATTGAAATGCACTCTCCTGCTCAGAAGTCCATTCATATTTCTTCCCTTTTTGTGTTAACGCTGTCAACGGCTTAGCTATTCGGGAAAAATCTTGAATAAACCTTCTATAATAACCGGCTAAACCCAAAAATTGGCGTATCTGCGTTGGTGTCTTAGGAGTCTCCCATTTTTCAATGGCTTCAATTTTTGCTGGATCAACCTGAATTCCTTTGCTACTAACAACGTGGCCAAGAAATTGCACTTCTTTCAACCAGAAAGCACATTTAGAAAATTTAGCATATAGCTGTTCTTTTCTCAACAACTCTAATATCAACCTTAAATGCTGCTCATGCTCTTGCTCACTCTTGGAATAGATAAGAATATCATCAATGAAAACGATAACAAACTTATCTAAATATGGACTACAAACTCGATTCATGAGGTCCATGAATACAGCTGGCGCATTTGTCAACCCAAACGGCATGACCAAAAATTCGTAATGACCATAACGTGTCCGAAAAGCAGTTTTCGGAATGTCCTCTTCTTTGACACGTAATTGATGATAGCCTGACCTTAGGTCAATTTTTGAGTACACACATGATCCTTGGAGTTGATCAAATAAGTCGTCAATTCTCGGTAGTGGATACCGATTCTTGATAGTTAACTTATTTAATTCACGATAATCTATACATATCCTAAAAGATCCATCTTTCTTTTTAACAAATAGAATCGGAGCTCCCCACGGTGAAGTACTTGGTCGTATGAATCCATGATCCAGTAATTCTTTTAACTGACTCTGAAGTTCTTTTAACTCGGACGGTGCAAGTCTATATGGAGCACGAGCCACTGGTACAGCTCCTGGTACTAAATCTATTTGAAATTCTACAGATCTAAATGGAGGTAATCCCGGCAACTCTTCCGGAAAGACTTCAGGAAAATCTCTTGCCACAGGCACGTCATTGATGCTCTTCACTTTTTCCTTCGTTTCGACTTTATTAACATGTGCTAAGATAGCATAGCACCCTTTCTTCAAGCACTTTTGAGCTTTCCAATAACTAATGAGTTTTAGCTTTGAGTTACCCTTCTCTCCATAAATCATTACTGGCGTTTTATCCTTACGAGGAATGCGAATTGCCTTCTTGGCACACACAACTTCAGCTCCTATTTTGGACATCCAGTCCATGCCGACTATTACATCAAAACTTCCTAATTCTACGGGTATTAAGTCAATTTTAAACGTTTCTCCGGCTAAATTTATTTTACAATCACGGCAAATTTTATCGGCTTTAATTAGTTTACCATTAGCTAACTCAATCATGTACTTAGCATCTAGAGGTAATGATGAACAATTCAATTTAGCGTGAAAGTCTCTACACACGTAACTTCTATCAGCACCAGTATCAAATATAATAGATGCGGATAAGTTATTAATGGTAAACGTACCCGTAACAAGCTCCGGGTCTTCACACGCCTCTCTAGCATTAATAACAAATGCTCTCCCTCATGCAGGTCCGATATTCTTCTCTGGATTCAGGCACTGGCTCTTATAGTGACCTTGTTTTCCACACCCATAACAAGTAATAGTAGCCAAAGCAGTTCTATTTGCATTGGTGGCAGGAGTCTTGGTACCATTTGTATTTGTAACGAGAGCCCTACAATCTTCAGCAAGATGACCCTTTCGATTACATTTGTTGCATACCACATTACAGTAGCCAGAGTGATGTTTGTGGCATCGGTTGCATAAAGGATTTTGTCCTTTGTAACCAAAGCTTGAACCACTACCTGCACCTTGCGTGGTTTCTTGTTTCTTAAAAGATTGTTGATGGTTACCTCGATCATAATTTCCATTCCACTTTCTTTTGTTACCTGATACCTTCACATCAGTATTGGATGCTTTCTTATCCATGATGACCTGATCCATTAGCTCGTTTGCCATGGTTATAGCTTCATGAATTGTCTTAGGTTTCGATGCTGTAACGTTTGCCTTGACCTTTTTGGGCAAACCATCTTTGTACATTTCAATCTTCCGTTCTTCGGTTGGAACCAATTCAGGACATAGCAAAACTAATTCCATGAATCGCTGATTGTAGTTGGTGATTTCAGTACCAACAACCTTCAGACTTCGTAATTCATCTTCCAACTTCCTAACCTCGTTCCTTGGACAATATTCGTTGATTAACATTGTTTTGAATTCTTCCCATGGAGTATCATAAGCTACATCTCCTCCTACAGCCTTCACATAATTTTTCCACCACGTGAGTGCACTATCTTGTAAAGTGCATGATGCATACTTGGTCATGTCCTTTTCAACACAACCACTGATTTTAAACACAGTCTCCATCTTTTCTATCCATCGGGTTAAACCGATCGGTCCTTCTGTTCCACTGAATGATGAGGGCTTGCAAGCTTGAAAAGTTTTGTAAGTGCACCCCACACGAGGATTTGGATTAACTGCAGCACCTCTTGCAGCCTCGACCCATAACATTCTGTCGTTCACTCGCTGATTGATGAGTTCCTGGATTTCTTGTTCCGTCATTCGGTTCAATCGCGCCATATTCTTCTATAAGAATGAAAAGAAAATAATTATTCACATGGAATATTATAGATGTAGTGTATATTTACAGTACATTATAGCTTATTAATAATATGAACCAGGTATTATTATAAAAGCCTTTTCTTCTTATTAGCGTTTTATAATTATATCTAGGGTAGTACCTACCCGTTAATGTCCATACTTAATAGCTTAGTACAGAATCAATTACTACCATCTAAATAATACTTAACCATGGAAAATTATTGCATTTCACACTTCACTATTTTACATATGCTTATCTTACATCGAACATTAAGCAAACCACACTAATAATATTATACAAAACATTATATGATCCCATGGTTTAATACGGCAGCGCATCGTTTGGTCTATTTTCTAGGACGTTTAGGTTCAAAGAATCGCTTAACGCTTATCCTGGCTGTCTGCCTATATTTTGGCTGTGGGGCTGAAGAACTGGATGCCGGGATAGAACGAATAGGAATAGCGGGAATAGGGGTGGTAGTGTCTAGTGGAGTTGGTGCCACATCATCCTTATTAAACTCAAGATTTGAATTTTCTAATTCATTAGCCTTTCGTTTCTTTCCTAGTTCGAACTCTTCTTTTGTAATTTCCTGTATTTCTTCCTCGGGTTCACTTTCCTCCTTGGGTTCACTTTCCTCCTCGGGTTCACTTTCCTCCTCGGGTTCACTTTCCTCCTCGGGTTCACTTTCCGGGTTCTCTATAGTTGGTTCATCCGGAATTTGTGAGTCTTCCCCAAAGATATTATTTTCGTCATCGGATAGGTTAATGACTGAAACACCATCTGAAGATTCTGATTCGGAGTCGCTGAATGTGATAATAAGTTTTGAGCCCGACATCTATCACACAACAACTAACCCATTAGTACTACATAATATTTACATATAAATTTTAACCAACAATGATAAGCAATGGTTGTTAAATCAGATCCGGTCAAAGTCCAGACTTACTAATGTATCCTAACGACTTATCAGTTAGACACACTAATGCAAACCTGGTTCGCTAAGACCACCGCTCTGATACCACATGTCATAACCCGTCCTTAACTATAAGAACGAGTTAGATAACGTATGATTTCATTGCGAGGTATTGACCTCTATATGCGACATTTTTAAAAGAACAACTGCATTTATTTTACATTACAAACCATAACTCTTATTTTAATACAAGCTTTAGACAATAAAAAGATGATTATCGTTTAGCGATAATCTTATACTTACAAACTTTACATGTGATGATAACAATACGATTTCTAGCATATTTTACATTACAAATCCTCCGATATGCAGTTTTATTTTTGACACAAATATGCATACTCAAGATCTTGTTTAAATTCAACATGTTGCAGCGGAAGCTTCTAATTATCACCTGAGAATAGACATGTTTAAAACGTCAACATAAAGTTGGTGAGATATAGGTTTAATGCCGGCAGCAATATATATATATAGACCACAAGATTTCACATATAAACGTTTTAATAAAAATATTCTAAGTGGTTAAGCACTTGGTAACCATACTTAACATTTAATCACGTCGCATATTCCCTTTATTATGAAATCTTACTACACCGTACCAAGTGTAGTCACAAAACGAAGTACTGTGCAACCGTTGAATACTGGTCGTCCAGTCCGGTTGGGGTTGTCAGGCCTGATAGATCTATCAACAGGATTCGCGTTTACAATACCGCTGTAAATAACAGTTACCAAGCTACAGGGAAGTATGCCAGTGGTACAACTCAACGTAGAATATATTTTTCAGTTACTTGTGTCCATAACGTAAAACATAAAATACATGTATTCTCATCCCGAAATACTTAAAGTTTAAAAGTGGGACTATATACTCACTTTCGTCTTGAAGATATGTAATTTTGACTTGGTCTCCGATTGATATCACGAACCTATCCATATATAATTTATCAATATATTTTCATTTTAAACAAACGTCACATATATATACTTATAATACTTTTAATACTTTTAATAATTCCTTAGTCCGTAGTTAGCAGTCCGATGTTAGTAATTCAATTTTAATGGTTCATTTTTAGGTGTTTAATAAACCCCCAATGAAATAAATAAAACCCCCATCGTATATGTATTGGTCGAGATTAATCTTGACCCACGGTACCGGTGTTGTCAAATGACGTGTTGCGTACATAAAGTACCGGTGTTGTCAAATGACGTGTTGCGTACAATCATGGGATCTTATGATTAATCTTCTCGTATTGTTTACGGGTGATCCTGAACCATATAAAATTAAATTATGAGTACATATATATAAAATATCATGTTATTTTAAAAAGATGTGATTTATTTAATTTTTCTCCAATTATTTTCGTGGCTAAACTAGTCTTAGATATCCGATCTCGTTTTGGTCATAGTTTCTTCGTTACAACTCCGTTTACGTTGATTCAACTTGCCATCTCCTTGGATCGAGTTCCTCTTTAAGACTATGAACTGTAAATACCTTAGTTTGTATTCGAAATCACAGGTCATAGGTCAAACTTTAGTGAAACCTATGAAGTTAATCATTTTTGTTACAAAAATATCATTTAATGACCATTTTTCTAAAAATACTTATACTTTGAATTAAATCATGAAATTTTTATGTGTTATCATATTCATAGAAAATATCATTTTTCCATAAAATAAACCTCCAATTCAAGGTTCAAAATAGTTTTTAATTATCCAACCCAAAACAGCCCCCGGTTACACTCCGACGTCGTAAAAACAGTTTTTAAGGTAATTTTTGAAAAACCAAATTATACCTTGTTAAATTAGCATATATTTAAGTTATATTACAGGTCTTGAAGCATTTTAAAAGTTAAGTTAGAAGGATCTATTTAGTTTGCAAACAAGTTTGAAAACATTCAAACTATGTTCTTGTTGTTAAAATTTTATACCACAAAATAAGATAGCTATATATATATGAATCGAATAAGGTTATGAACAAAGTTACTACCTCAAGTTACTTGGACAAGATTGCTGTAAAAGAGGAGTAAGAACCTAGAACCAAAAGGGTGATGGAATTGGATGAAAGATTGGAAGTAAGTTTGTGTTCTTGGAAGGATTCCTGAAGTGTTTTTGTAAGAGTTTTCTTATGGTGATTAAGTGATGTTTTTATGGCTAGATCTTCATGGATATTAGCTGAATGGTTATGGAGTTTAAGACTCTTAAAAGTGTGTGTGTTTTTAGCTAGAGGTTTGAGGTAAAAATGAATCAAAAATTGAAAATGGATGGAGTATAAATGGTGATGTAAAAGGTGTATAAGTTTGTAATTTTGTGAAAAAATCTTTTAATCATGTGAAATTGTCATACTAGATAACAAAAGTAGTTACCTTATACATAAGGCATTGAACAAGGGCTGGTTGGTGGTGATTTGATGTGTATATACCAATAGTAAATACGTATAGAAGCTAGGTATGATACGAGTACATGTACTCTAGATATACGTATAGAAATTTTGTGAAAAATGGAATGAGAATTCAAATATAGCTATCTTTTGTGAATACACTTATATTGTTTTATGTATTTAAGTCCTTAAAAAATGATTAAATACATTACTTATACGATATATGTATAAACATTATAGGTCATAAGTATTTATGTCAAATAACGTTACGTATGGTTATCGTTTTGAAAACTTAAGTTAGTAGTTTCAAAATATACTTATAACTTATTGTTATTAATACAAAATGAGATATTAAAACATTCTTGGATCATGTTAAATATGTATATATACATATATATACACAAACGTATAATTATCATATATTGTATAGTTCATGATATCATCGGTTAAACTAGACGGTCAAACGTTGTGTAAAACTCATTTCAAAAACATAAGTCTAAACAATTTGGATTGCTTATCATGTTGGTAAGGTTTAATTTATGTAAATATTAATCTTATAAGTATAGAACGATCGAAAAAGTGCGGGTCATTACAGTTTAATTTTGTCGTTAAATAGTTTATGATAGATCATGAGTTTAATACACATACTACTGAGATAAGGTATATGATATGCATGTCGTTGGAAAGCTGGCGAAAAATCAATAACTTTTCATTTAGATATCGAATAGTTTCGATGAACGGATTAAAAGATGTAGTCAATTGAATTATTTATAATTTTAAGTATTATTGTTAAAATAATTATTATTATTACTATCGTTGTTATTATCATCGTTATTATTATTAACTAATTATTATTATTATTATTATTATTATTATTATTATTATTATTATTATTATTATTATTATCATTATCGTTATAAATGTTATCATTAAAAATTGTCATTTATATTAGTATTACTATCGTTATTATCATCAAGATTATTAATAACATTATCATTATAATTATTATTATTATTTTATTTATTATCATTAAAATAGTTATTAGTATTATCATTAATGTTATTATAATATTTATTATTATTAGTATCATTATCATTAAAAATTAATATTAGTATCATCTAATTATTATGACTAATATTATTATCATTATTATGAATGCAATTTAAAAGAGGACTAAAAGCTATTAAACAAATCTATTAGGAAATAACGAGTATAAGTATCATGATAAAATTAAAATATTGTATGATATTGATTTAAGAGAAAAAATATCCCTTTTCATTATTTTTATCATTATTATTATTATTAAAAGTATCATTTATATTAAAACTATCATTTTTATTAAAATTATCATTTTTAATAGAAATGTCATTGTTATTATAAAATATCATTTTTATTATCATTTTAGTATATTAAAAATTATCATTTTGAATAGAATTATTACTATTATATAAGATATTATTATTATATTATTATTACAGTTAATATTAAAAAGTATCGTTATAATTATCATGATTAGAATTATCATTTTATCATAATTAATATCATCATTTGTAAATATAAATATTGTTATTATTATTAGTAGAATAATAATAATAATTATTATTATTATTACAAAATAATACAACTGTTACTTATTATTATTATTATCAATATTATTTTATCAAACAGATATGTGATACAAAGATATTTTTACCACACGTAATATAATTACATTAATAATACATACCACCATGTTTTTATAATATTGAGTGAACTGTATAAATTTTAATCCTTAAAATATATGAAAGTATATTTTTTATATATAAATTTTAATATAAATTTTTATTTATTAATAAATGACTTGTATTATTATTTACTCTAATAAAATTTGATAAATATATTTAAATATATAAAACAACTATATTTAAGCTATATAATAAACACGTATGAATTTTTGGAAGTCATTTTGGGTCAAATTGATTTTTGTTGACTTTTGCATATCAGTCTCGAGCATTAAGATTGTGATACACTACGACTTGACCTAAATTGTTATACAGATATTGACCAACATATATATATATATATATATATATATATATATATATATATATATATATATATATATATATATATACACTTAATATAGGTTCGTGATGTAGTCACCCGAACTTTTCCATGTTTATATATATTAATTGAGATTGATATTTACATGATTAAATGTTTCCAACATGTTAAGCAATCAAACTTGTTAAGACTTGATTAATTGAAATATGTTTCATATAGACAATTGACCACCCAAGTTGACCGGTGATTCACGAACGTTAAAACTTGTAAAAACTATATGATGACATATATATGGATATATATATAGTTAACATGATACTATGATAAGTAAACATATCATTAAGTATATTAACAATGAACTACATATGTAAAAACAAGACTACTAACTTAATGATTTTTAAACGAGACATATATGTAACGATTATCGTTGTAAAGACATTTAATGTATATATATCATATTAAGAGATATTCATACATGATAATATCATGATAATATAATAATTTAAAATCTCATTTGATATTATAAACATTGGGTTAACAAAATTTAACAAGATCGTTAACCTAAAGGTTTCAAAACAACACTTACATGTAACGACTAACGATGACTTAACGACTCAGTTAAAATGTATATACATGTAGTGTTTTAATATGTATTTATACACTTTTGAAAGACATCAATACACTTATCAAAATACTTCTACTTAACAAAAATGCTTACAATTACATCCTCGTTCAGTTTCATCAACAATTCTACTCGTATGCACCCGTATTCGTACTCGTACAATACACAGCTTTTAGATGTATGTACTATTGGTATATACACTCCAATGATCAGCTCTTAGCATCCCATGTGAGTCACCTAACACATGTGGGAACCATCATTTGGCAACTAGCATGAAATATCTCATAAAATTACAAAAATATGAGTAATCATTCATGACTTATTTACATGAAAACAAAATTACATATCCTTTATATCTAATCCATACACCAACGACCAAAAACACCTACAAACACTTTCATTCTTCAATTTTCTTCATCTAATTGATCTCTCTCAAGTTCTATCTTCAAGTTCTAAGTGTTCTTCATAAATTCCAAAAGTTCTAGTTTCATAAAATCAAGAATACTTTCAAGTTTGCTAGCTCACTTCCAATCTTGTAAGGTGATCATCCAACCTCAAGAAATCTTTGTTTCTTACAGTAGGTTATCATTCTAATACAAGGTAATAATCATATTCAAACTTTGGTTCAATTTCTATAACTATAACAATCTTATTTCAAGTGATGATCTTACTTGAACTTGTTTTCGTGTCATGATTCTGCTTCAAGAACTTCGAGCCATCCAAGGATCCATTGAAGCTAGATCCATTTTTCTCTTTTCCAGTAGGTTTATTCAAGGAACTTAAGGTAGTAATGATGTTCATAACATCATTCAATTCATACATATAAAGCTATCTTATTCGAAGGTTTAAATTTGTAATCACTAGAACATAGTTTAGTTAATTCTAAACTTGTTCGCAAACAAAAGTTAATCCTTCTAACTTGACTTTTAAAATCAACTAAACACATGTTATATATCTATATGATATGCTAACTTAATGATTTAAAACCTGGAAACACGAAAAACACCGTAAAACCGGATTTACGCCGTCGTAGTAACACCGCGGGCTGTTTTGGGTTAGTTAATTAAAAACTATGATAAACTTTGATTTTAAAGTTGTTATTCTGAGAAAATGATTTTTATTATGAACATGAAACTATATCCAAAAATTATGATTAAACTTAAAGTGGAAGTATGTTTTCTAAAATGGTCATCTAGACGTCGTTCTTTCGACTGAAATGACTACCTTTACAAAAACGACTTGTAACTTATTTTTCCGACTATAAACCTATACTTTTCTGTTTAGATTCATAAAATAGAGTTCAATATGAAACCATAGCAATTTTATTCACTCAAAACGGATTTAAAATGAAGAAGTTATGGGTAAAACAAGATTGGATAATTTTTCTCATTTTAGCTACGTGAAAATTGGTAACAAATCTATTCCAACCATAACTTAATCAACTTGTATTGTATATTATGTAATCTTGAGATACCATAGACACGTATACAATGTTTCGACCTATCATGTCGACACATCTATATATATTTCGGAACAACCATAGACACTCTATATGTGAATGTTGGAGTTAGCTATACAGGGTTGAGGTTGATTCCAAAATATATATAGTTTGAGTTGTGATCAATACTGAGATACGTATACACTGGGTCGTGGATTGATTCAAGATAATATTTGTCGATTTATTTCTGTACATCTAACTGTGGACAACTAGTTGTAGGTTACTAACGAGGACAGCTGACTTAATAAACTTAAAACATCAAAATATATTAAAAGTGTTGTAAATATATTTTGAACATACTTTGATATATATGTATATATTGTTATAGGTTCGTGAATCAACCAGTGGCCAAGTCTTACTTCCCGACGAAGTAAAAATCTGTGAAGGTGAGTTATAGTCCCACTTTTAAAATCTAATATTTTTGGGATGAGAATACATGCAGGTTTTATAAATGATTTACAAAATAGACACAAGTACGTGAAACTACATTCTATGGTTGAATTATTGAAATCGAATATGCCCCTTTTTATTAAGTCTGGTAATCTAAGAATTAGGGAACAGACACCCTAATTGACGCGAATCCTAAAGATAGATCTATTGGGCCTAACAAACCCCATCCAAAGTACCGGATGCTTTAGTACTTCGAAATTTATATCATATCCGAAGGGTGTCCCGGAATGATGGGGATATTCTTATATATGCATCTTGTTAATGTCGGTTACCAGGTGTTCACCATATGAATGATTTTTATCTCTATGTATGGGATGTGTATTGAAATATGAAATCTTGTGGTCTATTGTTACGATTTGATATATATAGGTTAAACCTATAACTCACCAACATTTTTGTTGACGTTTAAAGCATGTTTATTCTCAGGTGAATATTAAGAGCTTCCGCTGTTGCATACTAAAATAAGAACAAGATTTGGAGTCCATGTTTGTATGATATTGTGTAAAAACTGCATTCAAGAAACTGATTTCGATGTAACATATTTGTATTGTAAACCATTATGTAATGGTCGTGTGTAAACAGGATATTTTAGATTATCATTATTTGATAATCTACGTAAAGCTTTTTAAACCTTTATTTATGAAATAAAGGTTATGGTTTGTTTTAAAAATGAATGCAGTCTTTGAAAAACGTCTCATATAGAGGTCAAAACCTCGCAACGAAATCAATTAATATGGAACGTTTTTAATCAATAAGAACGGGACATTTCAGTTGGTATCCGAGCGTTGGTCTTAGAGAACCAGAATTTTTCATTAGTGTGTCTTATCGAGTTTGTTAGGATGCATTAGTGAGTCTGGACTTCGACCGTGTTTACTTGAAAAATGATTGCTTAACAAATTTTGTTGGAAACTATATATTTTTAACATGTGAATATTATGTGATATATTAATCTCTTAACGCGTTTGATATTATGTGATAGATGTCTACCTCTAGAACAAGTCCCATTGACTCACCTAATAATAATGAAGAGTCAAATGTAAATTGGTATGATTCGTGGACTGATTCACAAGTTCCCGAAGAGGAACCGGAAGAAGAGTCGGAACCGGAAGAAGAATCGGAACCGGAAGAAGAATCGGAACCGGATGAAGAAATAGAACCGGTGGGGGAAATAATAAAACGGTTAAGTAAAAGAAAATCCTCAACCAACCGACCAAGGTTAATTATGGTCAATGGTGTTTCCGCCAAAGAAGCAAAATATTGGGAGGATTACCAATTCTCCGATGAATCGGATTCCGACGAGAATTCCGATGATGTTATAGAAATTACCCCAACTGAATTTAAAAAGGCAAAAGAAAATAATAAGGGAAAGGGCATAAAAATAGAGAAATCTAATTCCAACCCCGATGAACTTTATATGTATCGTCAACGCCCGAAGTCCTTAAGTTGTAACAATGACCCGGGAACCTCTAAACCACCAGGTTTTTCTAAACCAATGTGGACAACGATGGCTCGTATTAGGGGAACATCATATATCCCTAGAAACTTGGCAAAACGAACCAAAACCGAAGAAGAAGAAACGAGCGAGTCGGAATAAGATAGTTGTATTCGTGTGGTGTAATATATGTAATATAGTGTTCTTATGCTTTATGATATATGTAAAAATTGCTTGTATTAATAAGTATTTTTTTTATGAATCTAACTCTTGTCTATTTTACAGTTTAAAAACACAAAATGGATAGACAACCCAATATTTTAAGAGACCTACCCGGAGACATGATTGATGAAATCTTGTCTAGAGTCGGCCAGAATTCCTCGGCACAACTATTTAAGGCGAGATCAGTTTGTAAGACATTCGAAGAACGTTCCAAGAATGTCTTGGTTTATAAGAGACTTTCGTTTGAAAGATGGGGGATATCACATTGGGAAACCCATAAGTTACGATGTGTTTACTTTGACGCATATATTGCGGGGAACCCAAATGCTATTTTACGCAACGGGTTAAGAAATTATTTTGACTCAATATATCCGAATATTGGACTTCGTGATTTAGAAAAAGCGGCTAACATGCAACATAAAGAAGCATGTTATGCTTACGGATTAGTAATGTTCGCTTCTCACCAAAGTGAGAACAAGAACATCGGGCTACAACTATTAAACAAAACGTTTCCACAAGTGACGGAGTCGGTAATTGGGGTAAGAAATGAGGTTTTTAGATTATTACGGGACTGTTGGACATTACGTAACCCTCGTCCCTTTGACGACGTTACAACACGCTGTCTTATCAATGGCCATAACGGTTATGTTGCACAAGACCAAGGATGGGAAGTAGTCCTAGTAAAACCAGAATGCATGACTTGTTTCTGGACGTATGAATTACGTGTCTTTATTGCCTTTGCTGAACGACTTGTGTACTAGCTAGAATTATCTTCACAACTATCTTGTATCAAAGTTATTGTGTGCTATATTTCATGCTTTATGTAAAATAAGCGGTATTGTAAGTTTGTAAAATATTGTATAAAAGTTTGAACGCGAAATATTATTATAATCAGTTTTTCATATAGAATTGTAGTAGTTGAATTGTATATTAGCTACTAAGTATGAACTTAACGGGTAGGTACTACCCGAATTTAAACTTATAAAACGCTAATATGAAGAAAAAGCTTTTATAAATGAGTTCATATTATGCTACGAAATACTATTAACTACTCTTAATATTCTGTATGATTAACTTGTTCCATTTAACTATTTTGAAGGAAATGGCACCGACTACTCGACACACCGTGAATATGAATGAAGAGGAATTCCATACTTTTCTAGCTTCAAACATAGCCGCAGTACAGGCTACGCTACATACCAACAATAACCTTGGATCTAGCAGTACAGGAAATCGTGTAGGATGCACCTACAAAGAATTCACTGCCTGCAAACCTTTGGAATTTGATGGAACCGAAGGACCGATCGGATTGAAACGGTGGACCGAGAAGGTCGAATCGGTGTTTGCCATAAGTAAGTGTACTGAAGAGGACAAAGTAAAGTACGCTACGCATACCTTCACAGGTTCTGCGTTAACATGGTGGAATACCTATCTAGAGCAAGTGGGACAAGACGATGCGTACGCACTACCGTGGTCAGCATTCAAGCACTTGATGAACGAGAAGTACCGTCCCAGAATCGAGGTCAATAAGCTCAAGACAGAACTTAGAGGGTTACGAACCCAAGGATTTGATATTACCACGTACGAAAGACGATTCACAGAATTGTGCCTATTGTGTCCGGGAGCATTCGAAGATGAGGAAGAGAAGATCGACGCGTTTGTGAAAGGATTACCGGAAAGAATCCAAGAAAATATAAGTTCACACGAGCCCGCCTCCATACAACAGGCATGTAGAATGGCTCACAAACTCGTGAACCAAATTGAAGAAAGAATTAAAGAACGGACTGCTGAAGAGGCCAATGTGAAGCAAGTCAAAAGAAAGTGGGAGGAAAACGGTGATAAGAATCACCAATACAACAACAACAGCAATTACAACAATAATCGCAACAATTATCCCAACAATCGCAACATCAATCGCAACTACAACAAACGGCCCAACAACAACAACAACAACAACAACAACAACAACAACAACAACTACAACAATCATCCCAACAACAATAATAACCGCAACAACAACAACAATCAGAAGCAGCTATGCCAAAGGTGTGAAAAGAAT
Source organism: Rutidosis leptorrhynchoides (assembly GCF_046630445.1). NCBI lineage: Eukaryota > Viridiplantae > Streptophyta > Magnoliopsida > Asterales > Asteraceae > Rutidosis > Rutidosis leptorrhynchoides. The sequence goes on from NC_092336.1 coordinate 481,110,424, forward strand.
CACTCGGGGTTCTGCACCAAATTTTGTAACAAGTGTAAAAGAAATGGTCATAGCGCGGCGAAGTGTGAGGTCTACGGACCAGGGGTTAATAGAACGAAAGGAACAAATGGTGTCGGAACGAGTAATGGCGGAGCAAGTAGTGTCGGAGCAAGTTATGCCAATGTAGTTTGTTATAAATGTGGAAAACCGGGCCACATTATTAGAAATTGCCCGAACCAGGAGAACACGAATGGACAAGGCCGTGGAAGAGTTTTCAATATTAATGCGGCAGAGGCACAGGAAGACCCGGAGCTTGTTACGGGTACGTTTCTTATTAACAATAAATCTGCTTACGTTTTATTTGATTCGGGTGCGGATAGAAGCTATATGAGTAGAGATTTTTGTGCTAAATTAAGTAGTCCATTGACGCCTTTGGATAGTAAATTTTTACTCGAATTAGCAAATGGTAAATTAATTTCAGCAGATAATATATGTCGGAATCGAGAAATTAAACTGGTTAGCGAAACATTTAAGATTGATTTGATACCAGTAGAGTTAGGAAGTTTTGATGTGATAATCGGTATGGACTGGTTGAAAGAAGTGAAAGCGGAGATCGTTTGTTACAAAAATGCAATTCGCATTATACGAGAAAAAGGAAAACCCTTAATGGTGTACGGAGAAAAGGGCAACACGAAGCTACATCTTATTAGTAATTTGAAGGCACAAAAACTAATAAGAAAAGGTTGCTATGCTGTTCTAGCACACGTCGAGAAAGTACAAACTGAAGAAAAGAGCATCAATGATGTTCCCGTCGCAAAAGAATTTCCTGATGTATTTCCGAAAGAATTACCGGGATTACCCCCACATCGATCCGTTGAATTTCAAATAGATCTTGTACCAGGAGCTGCACCAATAGCTCGTGCTCCTTACAGACTCGCACCCAGCGAGATGAAAGAACTACAAAGCCAATTACAAGAACTTTTAGAGCGTGGTTTCATTCGACCAAGCACATCACCGTGGGGAGCTCCTGTTTTATTTGTCAAGAAGAAAGATGGTACATTCAGGTTGTGTATCGACTACCGAGAGTTAAACAAACTTACCATCAAGAACCGCTACCCACTACCGAGAATCGATGACTTATTTGATCAACTACAAGGCTCGTCTGTTTATTCAAAGATTGACTTACGTTCCGGGTATCATCAAATGCGGGTGAAAGAAGATGATATTCCAAAGACTGATTTCAGAACACGTTACGGTCATTACGAGTTTATGGTCATGCCGTTTGGTTTAACTAATGCACCAGCTGTGTTCATGGACCTTATGAACCGAGTGTGTGGACCATACCTTGACAAGTTTGTCATTGTTTTCATTGATGACATACTTATTTACTCAAAGAATGACCAAGAACACGGTGAACATTTGAGAAAGGTGTTAGAAGTATTGAGGAAGGAAGAATTGTACGCTAAGTTTTCAAAGTGTGCATTTTGGTTGGAAGAAGTTCAATTCCTCGGTCACATAGTGAACAAAGAAGGTATTAAGGTGGATCCGGCAAAGATAGAAACTGTTGAAAAGTAGGAAACCCCGAAAACTCCGAAACACATACGCCAGTTTTTAGGACTAGCTGGTTACTACAGAAGGTTCATCCAAGACTTTTCCAGAATAGCAAAACCCTTGACTGCATTAACGCATAAAGGGAAGAAATTTGAATGGAATGATGAACAAGAGAAAGCGTTTCAGTTATTGAAGAAAAAGCTAACTACGGCACCTATATTGTCATTGCCTGAAGGGAATGATGATTTTGTGATTTATTGTGATGCATCAAAGCAAGGTCTCGGTTGTGTATTAATGCAACGAACGAAGGTGATTGCTTATGCGTCTAGACAATTGAAGATTCACGAACAAAATTATACGACGCATGATTTGGAATTAGGCGCGGTTGTTTTTGCATTAAAGACTTGGAGGCACTACTTATATGGGGTCAAAAGTATTATATATACCGACCACAAAAGTCTTCAACACATATTTAATCAGAAACAACTGAATATGAGGCAGCGTAGGTGGATTGAATTATTGAATGATTACGACTTTGAGATTCGTTACCACCCGGGGAAGGCAAATGTGGTAGCCGATGCCTTGAGCAGGAAGGACAGAGAACCCATTCGAGTAAAATCTATGAATATAATGATTCATAATAACATTACTACTCAAATAAAGGAGGCGCAACAAGGAGTTTTAAAGGAGGGAAATTTAAAGGATGAAATACCCAAAGGATCGGAGAAGCATCTTAATATTCGGGAAGACGGAACCCGATATAGGGCTGAAAGGATTTGGGTACCAAAATTTGGAGATATGAGAGAAATGGTACTTAGAGAAGCTCATAAAACCAGATACTCAATACATCCTGGAACGGGGAAGATGTACAAGGATCTCAAGAAACATTTTTGGTGGCCGGGTATGAAAGCCGATGTTGCTAAATACGTAGGAGAATGTTTGACGTGTTCTAAGGTCAAAGCTGAGAATCAGAAACCATCAGGTCTACTTCAACAACCCGAAATCCCGGAATGGAAATGGGAAAACATTACCATGGAATTCATCACTAAATTGCCAAGGACTGCAAGTGGTTTTGATACTATTTGGGTAATAGTTGGCCGTCTCACCAAATCAGCACACTTCTTGCCAATAAGAGAAGATGACAAGATGGAGAAGTTAGCATGACTGTATTTGAAGGAAGTCATCTCCAGACATGGAATACCAATCTCTATTATCTCTGATAGGGATGGCAGATTTATTTCAAGATTCTGGCAGACATTACAGCAAGCATTAGGAACTCGTCTAGACATGAGTACTGCCTATCATCCACAAACTGATGGGCAGAGCGAAAGGACGATACAAACGCTTGAAGACATGCTACGAGCATGTGTTATTGATTTCGGAAACAGTTGGGATCGACATCTACCGTTAGCAGAATTTTCCTACAACAACAGCTACCATTCAAGCATTGAGATGGCACCGTTTGAAGCACTTTATGGTAGAAAGTGCAGGTCTCTGATTTGTTGGAGTGAAGTGGGGGATAGACAGATTACGGGTCCAGAGATTATACAAGAAACTACCGAGAAGATCATCCAAATTCAACAACGGTTGAAAACCGCCCAAAGTCGACAAAAGAGCTACGCTGACATTAAAAGAAAAGATATAGAATTTGAAATTGGAGAGATGGTCATGCTTAAAGTTGCACCTTGGAAAGGCGTTGTTCGATTTGGTAAACGAGGGAAATTAAATCCAAGGTATATTGGACCATTCAAGATTATTGATCGTATCGGACCAGTAGCTTACCGACTAGAGTTACCTCAACAACTCGCGGCTGTACATAACACTTTCCACGTCTTGAATTTAAAGAAATGTTTTGCTAAAGAAGATCTCACTATTCCGTTAGATGAAATCCAAATCAACGAAAAACTTCAATTCATCGAAGAACCCGTCGAAATAATGGATCGTGAGGTTAAAAGACTTAAGCAAAACAAGATACCAATTGTTAAGGTTCGATGGAATGCTCGTAGAGGACCCGAGTTCACCTGGGAGCGTGAAGATCAGATGAAGAAGAAATACCCGCATCTATTTCCAGAAGATTCGTCAACACCTTCAACAGCTTAAAATTTCGGGACGAAATTTATTTAACGGGTAGGTACTGTAGTGACCCGAACTTTTCCATGTTTATATATATTAATTGAGATTGATATTTACATGATTAAATGTTTCCAACATGTTAAGCAATCAAACTTGTTAAGACTTGATTAATTGAAATATGTTTCATATAGACAATTGACCACCCAAGTTGACCGGTGATTCACGAACGTTAAAACTTGTAAAAACTATATGATGACATATATATGGATATATATATAGTTAACATGATACTATGATAAGTAAACATATCATTAAGTATATTAACAATGAACTACATATGTAAAAACAAGACTACTAACTTAATGATTTTTAAACGAGACATATATGTAACGATTATCGTTGTAAAGACATTTAATGTATATATATCATATTAAGAGATATTCATACATGATAATATCATGATAATATAATAATTTAAAATCTCATTTGATATTATAAACATTGGGTTAACAACATTTAACAAGATCGTTAACCTAAAGGTTTCAAAACAACACTTACATGTAACGACTAACGATGACTTAACGACTCAGTTAAAATGTATATACATGTAGTGTTTTAATATGTATTTATACACTTTTGAAAGACTTCAATACACTTATCAAAATACTTCTACTTAACAAAAATGCTTACAATTACATCCTCGTTCAGTTTCATCAACAATTCTACTCGTATGCACCCGTATTCGTACTCGTACAATACACAGCTTTTAGATGTATGTACTATTGGTATATACACTCCAATGATCAGCTCTTAGCATCCCATGTGAGTCACCTAACACATGTGGGAACCATCATTTGGCAACTAGCATGAAATATCTCATAAAATTACAAAAATATGAGTAATCATTCATGACTTATTTACATGAAAACAAAATTACATATCCTTTATATCTAATCCATACACCAACGACCAAAAACACCTACAAACACTTTCATTCTTCAATTTTCTTCATCTAATTGATCTCTCTCAAGTTCTATCTTCAAGTTCTAAGTGTTCTTCATAAATTCCAAAAGTTCTAGTTTCATAAAATCAAGAATACTTTCAAGTTTGCTAGCTCACTTCCAATCTTGTAAGGTGATCATCCAACCTCAAGAAATCTTTGTTTCTTACAGTAGGTTATCATTCTAATACAAGGTAATAATCATATTCAAACTTTGGTTCAATTTCTATAACTATAACAATCTTATTTCAAGTGATGATCTTACTTGAACTTGTTTTCGTGTCATGATTCTGCTTCAAGAACTTCGAGCCATCCAAGGATTCATTGAAGCTAGATCCATTTTTCTCTTTTCCAGTAGGTTTATCCAAGGAACTTAAGGTAGTAATGATGTTCATAACATCATTCGATTCATACATATAAAGCTATCTTATTCGAAGGTTTAAATTTGTAATCACTAGAACATAGTTTAGTTAATTCTAAACTTGTTCGCAAACAAAAGTTAATCCTTCTAACTTGACTTTTAAAATCAACTAAACACATGTTATATATCTATATGATATGCTAACTTAATGATTTAAAACCTGGAAACACGAAAAACACCGTAAAACCGGATTTACGCCGTCGTAGTAACACCGCGGGCTGTTTTGGGTTAGTTAATTAAAAACTATGATAAACTTTGATTTTAAAGTTGTTATTCTGAGAAAATGATTTTTATTATGAACATGAAACTATATCCAAAAATTATGATTAAACTTAAAGTGGAAGTATGTTTTCTAAAATGGTCATCTAGACGTCGTTCTTTCGACTGAAATGACTACCTTTACAAAAACGACTTGTAACTTATTTTTCCAACTATAAACCTATACTTTTCTGTTTAGATTCATAAAATAGAGTTCAATATGAAACCATAGCAATTTGATTCACTCAAAACGGATTTAAAATGAAGAAGTTATGGGTAAAACAAGATTGGATAATTTTTCTCATTTTAGCTACGTGAAAATTGGTAACAAATCTATTCCAACCATAACTTAATCAACTTGTATTGTATATTATGTAATCTTGAGATACCATAGACACGTATACAATGTTTCGACCTATCATGTCGACACATCTATATATATTTCGGAACAACCATAGACACTCTATATGTGAATGTTGGAGTTAGCTATACAGGGTTGAGGTTGATTCCAAAATATATATAGTTTGAGTTGTGATCAATACTGAGATACGTATACACTGGGTCGTGGATTGATTCAAGATAATATTTGTCGATTTATTTCTGTACATCTAACTGTGGACAACTAGTTGTAGGTTACTAACGAGGACAGCTGACTTAATAAACTTAAAACATCAAAATATATTAAAAGTGTTGTAAATATATTTTGAACATACTTTGATATATATGTATATATTGTTATAGGTTCGTGAATCAACCAGTGGCCAAGTCTTACTTCCCGACGAAGTAAAAATCTGTGAAGGTGAGTTATAGTCCCACTTTTAAAATCTAATATTTTTGGGATGAGAATACATGCAGGTTTTATAAATGATTTACAAAATAGACACAAGTACGTGAAACTACATTCTATGGTTGAATTATCGAAATCGAATATGCCCCTTTTTATTAAGTCTGGTAATCTAAGAATTAGGGAACAGACACCCTAATTGACGCGAATCCTAAAGATAGATCTATTGGGCCTAACAAACCCCATCCAAAGTACCGGATGCTTTAGTACTTCGAAATTTATATCATATCCGAAGGGTGTCCCGGAATGATGGGGATATTCTTATATATGCATCTTGTTAATGTCGGTTACCAGGTGTTCACCATATGAATGATTTTTATCTCTATGTATGGGATGTGTATTGAAATATGAAATCTTGTGGTCTATTGTTACGATTTGATATATATAGGTTAAACCTATAACTCACCAACATTTTTGTTGACGTTTAAAGCATGTTTATTCTCAGGTGAATATTAAGAGCTTCCGCTGTTGCATACTAAAATAAGAACAAGATTTGGAGTCCATGTTTGTATGATATTGTGTAAAAACTGCATTCAAGAAACTGATTTCGATGTAACATATTTGTATTGTAAACCATTATGTAATGGTCGTGTGTAAACAGGATATTTTAGATTATCATTATTTGATAATCTACGTAAAGCTTTTTAAACCTTTATTTATGAAATAAAGGTTATGGTTTGTTTTAAAAATGAATGCAGTCTTTGAAAAACGTCTCATATAGAGGTCAAAACCTCGCAACGAAATCAATTAATATGGAACGTTTTTAATCAATAAGAACGGGACATTTCATGTGAATCCGAGGCCAACCTTACACTTGTTCAATGACGTCATATGTATTTTTACTACGAAATACAGTATTGTGAGTTTCATTTGCTCCCTTTTTAAATGCTTTTGCAATATACATTTTTGGGACTGAGAATACATGCACTTTTATAAATGTTTGACGAAATAGACACAAGTAATCGAAACTACATTCTATGGTTGAATTGTTATACCGGATATCGCCCTTGTTGAACTTGGTAGCATAAGAATTGGTGTTTATTATAATTGCCACCAATTGACGCGAATCCTAAAGATAGATCTATGGGCTTTGACACGCCCCATTCAGAGAATTTGAACTGCTTTAGTACTTCGATGTTTATATGTTTGGGGATATTCTAGATGCATTTTGTTAATGTCGGTTACCAGGTGTTCAATCCATACGAATGAATTTTAAACACTTGCGAGTGTATGATTATTGATTAAATGAAATCTTGTGGTCTATTAAAATTATGAAAATGATTGAGTACGATAAACTAATGAACTCACTAACCTTTTGGTTGACACTTTAAAGCATGTTTATTCTCAGGTATTAAAGAAATCTTCCGCTGTGCATTAGCTCATTTTAAAGATATTACTTGGAGTCATTCATGGCATATTTCGAAAGACGTTGCATTCGAGTCGTTGAGTTCATCAAGATTATTATTAAATCAATTATAGTTGGATGTATTATGAAATGGTATGCATGCTGTCAACTTTCGATGTAAAGAAAGTTTGTCTTTTAAAGACGAATGCAATATTTGTAAAATGTATCATATAGAGGTCAAATACCTCGTGATGTAATCAACTATTGTGAATCATTTATAATGTATATGAACGGGGCATTTCAACAACCAAAACAAAAATTACAATCAATAACCCTACAATACCAACCAACAAACTTACCCACAATCTAACTAAAACAATTTCACCAAAACCAAGGTTATAACCAAAACCAACAAAGTTACCAAAATCCCAACACATCAAACCAATACCAACCATCTAGTCAACAATAAGTCGAGAAGAAACCATCTATAGAGGATATGTTAATGAGTGTGACAACCCTTAAATTTCCGACAAAATTTAAACAAAAATCTTTATATGATTTCATTTAACCTCGACTAATTTCGACGATTCACGAATAATTATTTGTAAATAATTACGCATTAATTTGATATATTAATATTATTATTATTAATATCCTTTTTAAACAAGATATCAATAATTAATATCTTTATTATCAGTATTATTATTATGAATAAAAAAATATTGACAAATATTCTTGGAAAAGTAGTAAATCAATTTGTGTATTTTAAAAAAAATATAAAAAAAATCCTTAAAATAAATGATTTTTTTTAATAAAATAAATAAATAAATAAATAAATTACTTTTTAATTAAAAATTATAATGGAAAACTACTTTTATTATTTTATTTTGTGCATTATCCCATGACCTAACATTTAATACTTTTGAATTTTAAAATTCCATTAAAAATTAAAATATTTCTTTTTCTTTTAATTATTTTATTCTTTTTACCTAATTTTTTCAAGTATAAATACCCCTCATTTCTCATTCAAACTCACACCAAAATTTCTCTCATTCTCTCTTTGAAGAATTACTACTAGTAAGTGTTCTTTTCTTACTTTTTACTTTTTACTTTTTACTTTTTACTTTTTACTATTTACTTTTTACTTTTTACTTTTTACTATTTACTTCGGTTTATTATTTTTTTACCGAAACATGTAAATAATGTTATAAATTATATGCAATTAAAATTAAAATAAATAACATGTTATAATTAGTAATATATATGTTACTAAAAATTAGAAAAGCATTTTTATGAATTAATATATAGGAGTTATAATTAAAATCGAATTAATGAATATATATGTATATACGCACCTAACGTGAAGGTAATAATTAAAGATAGCGTACAAAGACTACAAACATCACTGCTACTTGTGGCCTAGGGTGATCCTTGTTACCATTATGGGACGCTTGTGGATCTCGAATGCCAAGACTTAGATTCTGGTCAAGAGATCCTGGGCCGTTCGGTAACAATAGATCATTCGAGTGACTTGCATGTTAGAGACGAAGTTTGGGCGAGATTGTACAACATCTTTGTTAAGAATTATAACCCGAACATTCTTAAACTAGAAGCTTACTATAAGTGGAAGTTTTTCATAAATAGTAGGTTTCCAAAAATAGAAACTTTTGAGAAATAGGAACTTTTCTCGAAAACCGTCATTGTCAATATAGTTGCTATATTAATAAACATACATTATGTCAAGTTAGACATTAACTAATCAAACGTTATACCTCAAGGTTGATATCCAGATCACTTACTTGCTTTACTTTCCTACTTGCGTGGAATACTTCAACTGCTATTTAATGTGAGTTTTCATATGCTCCCTTTTACTCTTTACATTTTTGGGCTGAGAATACATGCGCTACTTTTATAACTGTTTTTATGAAATGAATACAAATACTAAAACTAATTTTTCGTGAGTTTTCATAGTTCCCTTTTTATCTATATTTTTGGGCTGAGAATACATGCGCTACTTTTATAATTATTTTTATGAAATGAATACAAATACTAAAACTGATTTTTCGTGAGTTTCATATGATCCCTTTTACTCTTTACATTTTTGGGCTGAGAATACATGCGCTACTTTTATAACTGTTTTTATGAAATGAATACAAATACTAAAACTGATTTTTCGTGAGTTTTCATAGTTCCCTTTTTATCTATATTTTTGGGCTGAGAATACATGCGCTAATTTTATAATTATTTTTATGAAATGAATACAAATACTAAAACTGATTTTTCGTGAGTTTTCATATGCTCCCTTTTACTCTTTACATTTTTTGACTGAGAATACATGCGCTACTTTTATAACTGTTTTTATGAAATGAATACAAATACTAAAACTGATTTTTCGTGAGTTTTCATATGCTCCCTTTTACTCTTTACATTTTTAGGCTGAGAATACATGCGCTACTTTTATAACTGTTTTTATGAAATGAATACAAATACTAAAACTGATTTTTCGTGAGTTTTCATAGTTCCCTTTTTATCTATATTTTTGGGCTGAGAATACATGCGCTACTTTTATAATTATTTTTATGAAATGAATACAAATATTAAAACTGATTTTTCGTGAGTTTTCAAATGCTCCCTTTTACTCTTTACATTTTTGGACTGAGAATACATGCGCTACTTTTATAACTGTTTTTATGAAATGAATACAAATACTAAAACTGATTTTTCGTGAGTTTTCATAGTTCCCTTTTTATCTATATTTTTGGGCTGAGAATACATGCGCTACTTTTATAATTATTTTTATGAAATGAATACAAATACTAAAACTGATTTTTCGTGAGTTTCATATGATCCCTTTTACTCTTTACATTTTTGGGCTGAGAATACATGCGCAAATTTTATAACTGTTTTACACGTATTAACTATTAAACTGTGATATGTTGGGCTATGACCAGCAAGTCCCCAACCGACAAGTATAAACGATAACTTGTTACGGGGCAAACTTGAAAATCTAGTCTAAATACAAGTACCAACTATTACACTGTGATATGTTGGGCTATGACCAGCAAGTCCCCAACCGACAAGTATAAACAATAACTTGTTATGGGGCAAACTTGAAAGTCTAGTCTAAATATCAGTACCAACTATTAAACTATGCTATACCCGGCTATTTCCGACTAAGTCCCTATAGTGATATTTTTAATTGCTGCGGCATTCTTAATTATTGGGGATAGGCCTATCGGGAGTAACGTCCCCGATACATTTGACGAAGTCATTGTATTACTTAATAATGAAATTAAAACGACAAGGACAGAACTTGTCACGGGGCAAACAACGTTTAGTCTAAATATCACGCATTGGCATAACTTTTTGATCCTGCGGGAGATCAACTTGACTGGATCTGAGTGATCTACTTATGAAAACAAATCTTGTGGTCTAACACTATTACTGAAGTCGTTATTTATGACAAACCTATGAACTCACTCAACCTCGTGTTGACTTTTTAAGCATGTTTATTCTCAGGTACTTAAATATTGCTTCCGCTGTATATCTACTGCTTTGATGATGATTGCATGCTATGCTTGGAGTCTTCATTAAATATCATATCAATTAAAGACATATTTATCTTCCGCTGCAAAACTCAACAAAACGTCTCATGTAGAGTCGTTCTCATTTATACAACTGTGATTTGATATAATTAGTCACAAATACCCCAGGCCCTATTTGGGGGTGTGATAGATTGGTATCAGAGCAGGTTGTTGTAGAGAACCAGGATTGCATTTTATGTGTGCCTTATAAATTAGGTACCTTAGCAATGTAGGACTACAACTTTCCTTGACCATAGTGCCTTTAATTGTTGCCTTTAATTGTTAAATGCTATACTATACTTTAGAAACTTTACTTATCTTAGAATGCCGAGCCAACATAAGAACTCTGCTCACTTTCCTAAGAACTATCCAATTTCGCCACCACATTTAAATACGACACGTCATACTGCCATTATTGCATAAGTGGAGTATAGACACATCATATCTTATCATATCTATCTCAATAGACTTTGTCTAACACTTTGCCTAAATTTCTTCCGTAAATGACGGAAATCTTTTTGCTATATATACTATTCGAGGAGACGAAGATATCATTCAATATTCAATACCCATTTCATATCAAACCCTATTCCAAACACATAATATGAATTTCTCGAACTCCTAGAGCTCCAACGGCAGCGTAACCGGAACAAATGAACCAATCAGCCATCATCTATTCTGTATGAATTGGGGATGGGTTCGTAGCCGACTCAATCAATGGAGGTAAGAAGAAAGTGATCCCTTCCACCAACCGAATTCACCTCTTGGCGAAGAACCTGAAGCGCTTACCGGCGAACCAGTCCGAAACACCATTTTCTCTCTTCTTTCCAGGGTATCCCGTCACGAATATATAATATCGAAGATGTTAGATCTTATTCACCCCCTTGTTCCAACCGCCAATCATCCCGGAATAGTAGAAGCAGTCAACGAGCTTCGCGCTCGAGTGGTGGCACTGGAGAATACGATGCGATATCTACAAGCATCAGCAGCACCAGCAGCATAACCAGTACCATCAGCATCACAACCAACATCATCAGCTTCATCAACAACAACATCCGCATCTCACTCAGTACCTCGGATATCAACATCATACGTCCCATAGATACCAAGGAATATTAATAATAATGAGTTAAGATGTATTGACTCATTCTTCGTGAAGAATTATATATGTATACTTTATATATATATATATATATATATATATATATATATATATATATATATATATATATATATATATATATATATATATATATATATATATTGTAACATCCCGCCTTTTTCCGTCAACTTTTCCGTTTAACTATTTATGTTCCGTTATATGTTTATAACACGTCTCGTTGATACGTGTTTGAATTATCTTGTTTAGGTAATTCCCACACCCGTTTTAAAGTTAAGGGACCAAACTTGCCAAGGGTTGAAACTTTTGACTAGGTCAAAGAGTCAACCCTCATCCTCATCCATTCAATCTCATCTCTTTCACTCTTACTACTTCAACTTTTCTCTCAACTTCCATACAAAGATTCATCATCCAAAATCGAGCTAGCGGTCATCTTGCCAAACAAATTACATATTTGAACTCCTCGTGATCTCCTCTTCGATTCCATACCGACCTCATCAAATTTGGGTAACTTTCTAAAATCACTAATTTTATGTGTTCTTGAGTTTTTGAGTTAAAAAGGTTGTTAATTAGTGTCTATGGCTCAAGTCTAGTATGATTATGTGTTTTGTATGCTTGTTCTTGCTATTTTGGTGTAACTAGCTCATATTGAAAGAATGCTTGTTTAATCTTGAGTTTTAGGTGTACATATGTTGGTTGATGATGAAAGTTCATGTTTTAATTGTGTTCCTAACATCACTAGCTTCAAATTGGTATGTAGGTTGACATGGATTAGTTCATAAACTTGATTATGAAATTTGGTGAATATGGGTTAGGGTTTCATGAACTTGAAATGGTTTTGTAATGCTTTGAATGACATGTAATGTTGTTTGTAAGTGTTTAGATACATTGTATGCGTGATTATCTACACAATGGCGTATTAAATGGGTGTATTAAATTTCCGAATCATTAAATTGCATTTATGAACTTGGAAGTAATAAATGTGAGCATTAATGGTGATTTTGATATGAGTTTGTTTGGTTTTGATTGAGTAAATGCATTTAGTTATCTTCCTTGTCAAATTACCTTTCTAATGATATATGATATGCGTTTTAAATGTTTTCGGTGCATGAAATGTGTTAAATTGTGTTTTGGGTCGTGACTTAGACCAATTTTCTGCAAACAACATGTTTCCCAGGTAGTGCGCGCCGCGCATAATCAAAAATCCCAGATGTCTGCCTTCTTGGTTAAGTTCTGACCTGGTATTGCACATGGGTGCGCACCGCGCAACCCATTGCGCACCGCGCAAATGGCCCAGGCCAACTTTCTTGTCTTTAAACGCTCCCAAAATGTTTCCCGCTTAACCGTAACTCCGATTAACATGAAACTTGACTATTATGCTCGTATATGACTTCTCATCATGAGAAAATTGTCGGACACCCGACCCGACCCCGTTGACTTTCACTTTGACCAAGTTTGACTTTTAGTCAAACTTAACCTAACGATTATACAATCGTTCTAACATGCTTAACTACTTGTATCGTGCATGAAACTTGACAAATTGATTCACATGATATATTAATCGAGTCGTAACGAGCCATAGGACTAATTGAACATCTTTGACCTTTCGTGACTATCGATATTGATACAACCTAATTGTTTAGGTCAAGACTAGCATTGTTCTTTGCACACGTTACTTGTCGAAGTACTTTTATACTCGTGCACTCGAGGTGAGATCATAGTCCCACTTTTACTCTTTTTGAACTTACTTTTGGGATGAGAAAACATAAACGTTCTTTTAAACTACGTGAACACAAGTACAGGGAAAACAAACATTCTACATACGAGTTTGAACACAAATCCTCAATTCGATTATCATTAGTTACATCAGATGGTGTAAGCGAGAACTTATGTTATATGGCCATATGGGTTTGACAAACCCTCACTTCGGACGGTTCGCTACCGTCTACGGGTGAAATATATTTTCGGGAAACAGTGTATGTTCTAACATTATTATTACGGGGTTCAACGGACGGAATGTTAAGCTTTGATAATTGAGTGCTCGTGAATATTAACTTTTAGAATGTACTATGACTTTATCGATGTTGCAAATCTTGTGGTTCAACTTACTTTTACTCACTTACTTATTTAAACCTGTGATTTCACCAACGTTTTCGTTGACAGATTCTCTATGTTTTTCTCAGGTCCTTGAACTTAGGTGATATATGCTTCCGCTCATACTTTTGATACTTGCATTGGATGTCGAGTATACTTGCATACGTGGAGCGTCTTTTTGACTACTTTTAATCGTGTCGCACGTGTTTCATACAACTTTAAACATTGTTATGTACTTGTTATGGAAACTACTTTTGTAAACTTTGAAACACCCTTAATTATGAAATGAATGCGACATACCTTTCGGTCAAACTTTGTTATAAAGACTTACGACCATGTAATGGGACCATACGTAGATGACGCCGTCATTTGACGATTTGTCGGGGTCGCTACAAGTGGTATCAGAGCTTTGGTTGTAGGGATTTAGAGTTCATTGGTGTCAACCCCGAGTCTTAGGGTACATTGGTGAGTCTAGACTACAACCGGCATATAGACTTGACATAGGAATTACTTGACTATTTGTGCATTTATACTCGAACTCTCTTACTCATATCTACTCTTATTCTATCTTACTCTTGCGTTGTATAATTTAATTGACACGCCACCTTGACTATATGTGGTGATGTCGAATGCACATATGAATTAGGGTAATATAATTCCCGGAAATTATATTACGGTGACTCATATGAACATACCGACATTATGACATAAAGAATTTAAGGCGAGTCAAGGATAATTTCCTCTTTATCTTTATTCCATATCACGGTTAGTATTATTTAGAATACTAACCAACGGTATTCTTGTGTTTTGAAGGAACAATGGCTCGTCGACGCGCCCCTCCCGAAACTCCCGAACAAGCTTTGCAACGCATGATAGCCACCGCCGTGGATGCGGCCATGGCCGGTCACTCGTCCAACAACAACAATAATAACAACAACAACAACCAAGGAGCCGGTAAATCTAGCGAAGGGTGCTCCTACAAAGCTTTCATGGGGTGCAAACCTCACACCTATGATGGAACCGGGGGACCGGTTGTGCTTACTCGTTGGTTTGAACAAACCGAGGCCGTCTTTAGCATAAGCGGTTGTCGGGATCAAGACAAGGTCAAATACTCCACCCACACTTTCTCCGGAATTGCTCTAACATGGTGGAACACCTATGTTCAATCGGTGGGTACCGATGAAGCTCATGCCCTCTCTTGGGCCGATCTAAGGGAAAAGATGATTGTTGAATATTTTCCGCGCGAAGAAACCCGAAAGCTTGAGGAAGAACTAAGAGCTTTGAAAGCGGTCGGAAACGATCTTAAAGCTTATAATCAACGCTTCGCCGAACTATCCTTGATGTGTCCTAATCTTGTTAACCCCGAATCTCAAAGGATTGAGCTCTACATGCTCGGTCTTCCAAAGAGCATCAAACAAGGGGTGATGTCATCCAAACCCACTACTCATCAAGCCGCTATGAACATGGCTCGCCAACTAATTGAAACGGTTGACGAAATCATAGTGCCAGCTCCTAAGGCCGAGGACAAGTCGGGTGGCAACAAAAGGAAATGGGAAGCCACTCCATCAACCAACTACAACAACAACACCTTCACCAAAAAGCCTTTCAACAACGACGGCAAGAAGGGTTATGTCGGAAACTTACCTTTTTGCAACAAATGCCACAAGCATCATCACGGCGAATGTAACAAACTAGTTTGTCACCGTTGCCAAGGTGTTGGTCATAGGGCCAACAATTGCACAAGCGCCGCCCCCGTTGCTCGAAAGGGGCCCAATCCTCCAAAAACGGTCACTTGTTACGAATGTGGCCAAACGGGCCATTATAAGAACGAATGCCCGAAAAAGAAAGCCAACCCCAACAACCGAGGTCGAGCCTTTAACATCAACACCGAGGAAGCCCGAGATGACAATGAACTAGTCACGGGTACGTTTCTTCTCAACAACTCTTATGTTACTTGCTTATTCGATTCGGGTGCCGATAAATGTTTTGTGTCTAAGACTTTGGCTCCTACCCTTTGCACTCCACCACACCCTTTAGATACTACTTATTCCATCGAAGTGGCCGACGGAAAACTCTTAAGTGCCGACACATATTACCGGGGGTGTACTTTGAACATTTTGGGTAAGGAATTTGAAATTGACTTGATACCCATGGAATTAGGGAGTTTTGATGTAATAATCGGTATGAATTGGATGGTCAAAAATAAATCTCACATTCTTTGCGATCTTCATGCAATCCGAATTCCTATCGAGAATGGTGAACCATTGATTGTCTATGGCGACAAAAATTGCACCGGACTCAATCTCGTTTCGTGCCTTAAAGTTCGAAAGCTACTTCGCAAGGGTTGTTTCGCGATTCTTGCTCACGTTAAGAAAGTCGAGGCCGACGAAAAGCGCATCGAAGATGTGCCAATTGTTAGTGACTTTTCCGATGTATTTCCCGACGAATTACCAGGTCTTCCACCTCATCGACCGGTTGAATTTCAAATCGATCTTATTCCAGGAGCCGCACCCGTAGCGCGTGCACCGTATAGACTCGCTCCATCCGAATTACAAGAATTACAAAGTCAAATCCAAGAGCTACTTAACCGTGGTTTCATTCAACCTAGCCATTCACCATGGGGCGCTCCGATTTTGTTCGTCAAGAAGAAAGACGGATCCCTACGAATGTGCATTGATTATTGTGAACTAAACAAATTGACGGTTAAGAACCGATATCCCCTTCCTCGCATCGATGATCTCTTTGATCAACTACAAGGTTCTCGTGTATATTCAAAAATCGATCTCCGTTCGGGTTATCATCAACTAAGGGTTAAGGGGGAAGACGTCTCCAAAACCGCTTTCCGGACTCGTTACGGTAGTTACGAATTCCTTGTCATGCCTTTTGGTCTCACTAACGCACCGGCGGTGTTCATGGATCTCATGAACCGCGTTTGCAAACCTTACCTCGACAAATTCGTTATCGTGTTCATTGACGATATTTTGGTCTATTCTAAAAGCGAAGAGGAACACAAAGAACATCTCCGACTCGTGCTTGAACTCTTGAGGAAAGAACAACTCTATGCCAAGTTCTCCAAGTGTGAATTTTGGTTGAAGGAAGTTCAATTCCTCGGTCACGTTGTAAGTGATCAAGGCATTAAAGTCGATCCCGCAAAAATCGAAGCCATTAGTAAATGGGAGACTCCTACTACTCCTACTCAAATTCGTCAATTCTTGGGTCTCGCCGGATACTATTGTAAATTCATCAAGGATTTCTCCCTAATCGCTCGTCCTTTAACCGCGTTAACTCACAAGGAACGAAAATTCGTTTGGACATCCGAACAAGAAACCGCTTTCCAAATCTTGAAAACTAAACTAACCACCGCTCCTATCTTGTCACTTCCTGAAGGCAATGATGATTTTGTTGTATATTGTGATGCCTCGAAAAACGGTTATGGATGCGTATTAATGCAACGAAAGAAAGTCATTGCTTATGCCTCTCGACAACTCAAAGTTCACGAACGAAACTACACGACACATGATCTTGAACTCGGTGCCGTCATCTTTGCACTTAAGTTATGGAGACATCATCTTCTTGGTACCAAAAGTACTATCTTTACCGATCACAAAAGTCTCCAACACATCTTCGATCAAAAGCAACTAAACATGAGACAACGAAGGTGGATTGAAACCTTGAACGATTATAATTGCGAGCTTCGTTACCACCCCGGCAAGGCAAATGTAGTGGCCGATGCCTTAAGTAGAAAGGAAAGAGCGGTACCTCTTCGTGTCCGAGCTTTAAACATCACTATCCACTCCAACCTTAATAGCCAAATTCGCGTAGCCCAAGAGGAGGCTCTTAAGGACAATCACATCGGACGCGAACTTTTAAACATCCTTGTCTCTCGATTCGAAGTTAAGGAGAACGGACTTCGATATTTCGCCGGAAGAATTTGGGTGCCTAGATATGGCGACTTACGAAACCTCATCCTAGACGAAGCCCACAAATCACGATACTCGATTCATCCCGGCGCCAATAAGATGTACCATGACCTTAAGGAACAATATTGGTGGCCGAACATCAAAAAGGAAATTGCTAGATACGTCGCCAAATGTTTGACTTGCGCTAAAGTCAAAGCCGAACACCAAAGACCGTCTGGGTTACTCCAACAACCCGAGATCCCGCAATGGAAGTGGGAAAGGATCACGATGGATTTTATCACCAAATTACCGAAAACGTCGGGCGGTTATGATACTATTTGGGTCATTGTCGATCGCCTCACCAAATCCGCGCACTTTCTCGCCATGAAAGAAACCGACAAAATGGAGAAACTTGCACAACTTTACATCAAGGAGATCGTAGCCTGTCACGGTGTACCTTTATCGATTATCTCCGACCGAGATGGTCGTTTCGTTTCTAGATTTTGGCGTACTTTACAAGAAGCGTTGGGAACGCGTTTAGACATGAGCACCGCATATCATCCTCAAACCGATGGGCAAAGTGAACGTACGATACAAACCTTGGAGGACATGCTATGAGCTTGTGTTGTTGATTTTGGAAAAGCTTGGGACAAGCACTTACCTCTCGCCGAATTCTCTTACAACAATAGTTATCATGCGAGTATCCAGGCCGCACCTTTTGAAGCGTTGTATGGTTGAAAATGTCGCTCTCCTCTTTGTTGGGCCGAAGTGGGTGACGTGCAAATTTCCGGGCCCGAACTCATTCACGAAACAACCGAGAAGATTCTTCAAATCCGAGATAAGCTTCAGACGGCCCGGAGTCGTCAAAAATGCTATACCGACAAAAGACGCAAGGACCTCGAATTTCAAGTCGGTGACCGCGTCATGTTAAAAGTAGCACCTTGGAAAGGTGTCATCCATTTTGGGAAACGTGGGAAACTAAATCCGCGGTACGTTGGTCCTTTCGAAATCTTAGAACGTGTTGGAACCGTTGCGTATCGTTTGGATCTTCCGCCTCAACTAAGCTCCGTCCATCCTACTTTTCATGTATCCAACTTGAAGAAATGTCTTGCCGAGCCCGATATCGTCGTTCCTCTCGAGGAACTTACTATTAATGACAAACTTCATTTTGTGGAGGAACCGGTTGAAATTGTGGACTACGTCGAGAAGGAATTGAAACAAAGCCGGATCCCGATTGTCAAGGTCCGTTGGAACGCCAAAAGGGGACCCGAGTTTACTTGGGAAAGAGAAGATCAAATGCGAAAGAAACACCCTCATCTATTCCCGGTTCCGGAAACGTCAGATTCAGAGGAAGAAACAACGACTACTACGCCTACCTAAATTTCGGGACGAAATTTCTTTTAAGGTGTAGGTAATGTAACATCCCGCCTTTTTCCGTCAACTTTTCCGTTTAACTATTTATGTTCCGTTATATGTTTATAACACGTCTCGTTGATACGTGTTTGAATTATCTTGTTTAGGTAATTCCCACACCCGTTTTAAAGTTAAGGGACCAAACTTGCCAAGGGTTGAAACTTTTGACTAGGTCAAAGAGTCAACCCTCATCCTCATCCATTCAATCTCATCTCTTTCACTCTTACTACTTCAACTTTTCTCTCAACTTCCATACAAAGATTCATCATCCAAAATCGAGCTAGCGGTCATCTTGCCAAACAAATTACATATTTGAACTCCTCGTGATCTCCTCTTCGATTCCATACCGACCTCATCAAATTTGGGTAACTTTCTAAAATCACTAATTTTATGTGTTCTTGAGTTTTTGAGTTAAAAAGGTTGTTAATTAGTGTCTATGGCTCAAGTCTAGTATGATTATGTGTTTTGTATGCTTGTTCTTGCTATTTTGGTGTAACTAGCTCATATTGAAAGAATGCTTGTTTAATCTTGAGTTTTAGGTGTACATATGTTGGTTGATGATGAAAGTTCATGTTTTAATTGTGTTCCTAACATCACTAGCTTCAAATTGGTATGTAGGTTGACATGGATTAGTTCATAAACTTGATTATGAAATTTGGTGAATATGGGTTAGGGTTTCATGAACTTGAAATGGTTTTGTAATGATTTGAATGACATGTAATGTTGTTTGTAAGTGTTTAGATACATTGTATGCGTGATTATCTACACAACGGCGTATTAAATGGGTGTATTAAATTTCCGAATCATTAAATTGCATTTATGAACTTGGAAGTAATAAATGTGAGCATTAATGGTGATTTTGATATGAGTTTGTTTGGTTTTGATTGAGTAAATGCATTTAGTTATCTTCCTTGTCAAATTACCTTTCTAATGATATATGATATGTGTTTTAAATGTTTTCGGTGCATGAAATGTGTTAAATTGTGTTTTGGGTCGTGACTTAGACCAATTTTCTGCAAACAACATGTTTCCCAGGTAGTGCGCGCCGCGCACATACCTGCGCGCCGCGCATAATCAAAAATCCCAGATGTCTACCTTCTTGGTTAAGTTCTGACCTGGTATTGCACATGGGTGCGCGCCGCGCAACCCATTGCGCACCGCGCAAATGGCCCAGGCCAACTTTCTTGTCTTTAAACGCTCCCAAAATGTTTCCCGCTTAACCGTAACTCCGATTAACATGAAACTTGACTATTATGCTCGTATATGACTTCTCATCATGAGAAAATTGTCGGACACCCGACCCGACCCCGTTGACTTTGACTTTGACCAAGTTTGACTTTTAGTCAAACTTAACCAAACGATTATACAATCGTTCTAACATGCTTAACTACTTGTATCGTGCATGAAACTTGACAAATTGATTCACATGGTATATTAATCAAGTCGTAACGAGCCATAGGACTAATTGAACATCTTTGACCTTTCGTGACTATCGATATTGATACAACCTAATTGTTTAGGTCAAGACTAGCATTGTTCTTTGCACACGTTACTTGTCAAAGTACTTTTATACTCGTGCACTCGAGGTGAGATCATAGTCCCACTTTTACTCTTTTTGAACTTACTTTTGGGATGAGAAAACATAAACGTTCTTTTAAACTACGTGAACACAAGTACAGGGAAAACAAACATTCTACATACGAGTTTGAACACAAATCCTCAATTCGATTATCATTAGTTACATCAGATGGTGTAAGCGAGAACTTATGTTATATGGCCATATGGGTTTGACAAACCCTCACTTCGGACGGTTCGCTACCGTCTACGGGTGAAATATATTTTCGGGAAACAGTGTATGTTCTAACATTATTATTACGGGGTTCAACGGACGGAATGTTAAGCTTTGATAATTGAGTGCTCGTGAATATTAACTTTTAGAATGTACTATGACTTTATCGATGTTGCAAATCTTGTGGTTCAACTTACTTTTACTCACTTACTTATTTAAACCTGTGATTTCACCAACGTTTTCGTTGACAGATTCTCTATGTTTTTCTCAGGTCCTTGAACTTAGGTGATATATGCTTCCGCTCATACTTTTGATACTTGCATTGGATGTCGAGTATACTTGCATACGTGGAGCGTCTTTTTGACTACTTTTAATCGTGTCGCACGTGTTTCATACAACTTTAAACATTGTTATGTACTTGTTATGGAAACTACTTTTGTAAACTTTGAAACAGCCTTAATTATGAAATGAATGCGACATACCTTTCGGTCAAACTTTGTTATAAAGACTTACGACCATGTAATGGGACCATACGTAGATGACGCCGTCATTTGACGATTTGTCGGGGTCGCTACATATATATATATATATATATATATATATATATATATATATATATATATATATATATATATATATATATATATATATATATATATATATATATATATATATATATATATATATATATATATATATATATATATATATATATGATTTGAAACAATAATAAATCTTGTCGTACTAAGCAATTACGTGAGAATCTCAACTAGTATGTACTACTTGGTTAATTCGTATAACTAATATGCTATGATGTAATCCCTTCATTAATGACTTAACAATTGTTAATCACTGCTTCAACACAATAAACTCCATTTCATAATAAATCAAGTGTAATGATGAATGTATTGATTCATAACTTCATTAGCGAAATATTTCGCGACAATTATGAAATCTCTAAGGTTTTGGAGATTATTTACTCTCGTTCCAAACCATAAATCAGATGAGTTTAATATATATTAACTCATTAAATCCATGATTATATCTGAAGAATACATATATGAACATATATCTTCATAAAGATTGTAAATTCTGTTGTACAAACTGTTAATTGTGAAAATATTTTAACGGATAGGTAATACCCGAGAAATATTTACATCTCACATTAATACATTGTACATTCTTCAATTTCGATTCATAAATCATTAATTATACGCACTACCTTCACAATGATACACAATCATCTTCATACAAAATCAATTACACATTCTGAAATTAACATATCGGAATTCAAGTAAAGCTTTAGCAGGTGTTATCTTCCTAAAGATTACTACATTCATGAATTATATTCATTCGTATTCTATGATGAATTATCACATCAAACCACCGAAATTATCATTCATTACTTTTGAAATCAACAACACCTATTCGTCAACCATTAGATCCGTTGACGATTACAGTCAGCGTTTAATCATCTAAAAATAAAATTTCTTGAAACCATTGATAACCGATGATTCAAATATAGATGCATTAAATGTAGAGGAAACATTGTAGAAGGTCTTAAGGGCCACAAGTTTGATGATAAAGAATGGTATAAGCTCAGATTTGGGACTGAAAAACGGATTGAGCAAAGTATGAAGGAGGCTGTGGATAAATCACAAAGATTAAACCTGCCTTCAAAGAATCCAAATAATTCAGTATCTGCTGAGGTCATTAACGAATACCATGCTCCTGACTCTAAACCTTTACGGACAAATCTTCTTTATCATCCTTCGATCTTAGAAATTCTAAGATATCACTGTATCTTTCGTTATAAATATCCTCTATATTTCTGAAGATATCTTTATAACGATTCTTGTCCGCAATTAATTATCTCTTTACAATAACTTTGTTACATCATAAAGGAAACTGTATTAGTTTCTATATTCTAAAAAAATTCAAGTTTAAAATGTTTTGAAGAAGTGTTGAGAATTGAAGCATGAGTTAGTATAATATAATGACGTCAGGCCAACATTATTATATTACAGTAAGTCATGCTAAATTTTTAATGGAAGATGATGATTCATAGACTTTATAATCATCATTTGCCATGTTACATGACTCTTACATTCTATATAATCTCTAAACATATCAAGAACATATATTCTTGATAGTTTTATCTGGTAATTTGACAAATCAAGATCGTGCTATTGCTTTCTTAGAACATTAAATATGTTCATTCAAAACTTCATACCTACAAATTCTGGACCATTACTCGCTTTACTTAAAGTCGAGAGGAGAATAAAAAGGCAAAGAGCTCCGACATATAAGGGAAAATATAAAGCCCGATAACAACACTGAAATTACAAACCGTGTATATCAATGCGTATAGCAATATAAAGACACGGGAGAACTAAAAACACAATAATTCCTAGAGCATAATAGAAGTAAACAGACTCCTCTGGTGGGAGTTGGAAAAGAAGGAAGATTGTGGCGATAACCAATATAAGGTCAAGAACAAGAACTGGATTGAGCATATTAACAAATCTTTTGGAAATATGAATTGAGGAAAGAAAGTATAGAAGTGGTGAAGATAATGAAACGGAAGAAGCTAATTTATAGCGAAATTTCAGACACAGCAATCGAGGTAATTCACCGCATTTAATTAAAGAAAATCCTAATTTCCTTAATTACCGGAGAATCAAATCCTATAGACTACGAAGATTTCCTCTAATTCCTTGAATCCTGGAAATCAATCGTGACTACGTCAAAAGTTAAAGCGAACATTTAATTTCCTTATTTCAATCTTTTGCGATATCTTCGTTTATACTCTTTCTATAATCGAATCGTTTTATCCACATTATTCAAAGGTGATAAAATTCTATTTTTCAACTCATATTCATCATTACAATATCCATGTTGTAAACAATGATGATCTCTATCAAATTTCATGATTATGATTTTCATGAACTCCTCTCTATTTTATCTACCCTAATATTATGGCATAAACGCTCAAGGTTTAAATAAGCTCACTATTATTCATTTCATGTGTATTGAAATGCCTACATAGTGTCATCATCTCCTTCTGAGGAAACCTAATCAATGACACTCTTGTTAAATCCTTTAGATAACCTCCGCATTAATAATAAAATGCACTTCGTAGAATTTATGGATCGTAAGATTTAAACGCTAGAAACAAAACAATATCCTATTAGTTGGAATTCACGAAAGGCCCCGATCATACCTGGGAACGTGAAGACCAAATAAAACGAAAATATCCTCACCTGTTTACAAACAACGCCGACTGATGGCAACAACCAAATTTCGGGACGAAATTTCTTTTAACAGGGGGATACTGTGACAACCCTTAAATTTCTGACAAAATTTAAACAAAAATCTTTATATGATTTCATTTAACCTCGACTAATTCCGACGATTCACGAATAATTATTTGTAAATAATTACGCATTAATTTGATATATTAATATTATTATTATTAATATCCTTTTTAAACAAGATATCAATAATTAATATCTTTATTATCAGTATTATTATTATGAATAAAAAAAATATTGACAAATATTCTTGGAAAAGTAGTAAATCAATTTGTGTATTTTAAAAAAAATATAAAAAAAAATCCTTAAAATAAATGATTTTTTTAATAAAATAAATAAATAAATAAATAAATTACTTTTTAATTAAAAATTATAATGGAAAACTACTTTTATTATTTTATTTTGTGCATTATCCCATGACCTAACATTTAATACTTTTGAATTTTAAAATCCCATTAAAAATTAAAATATTTCTTTTTCTTTTAATTATTTTATTCTTTTTACCTAATTTTTCAAGTATAAATACCCCTCATTTCTCATTCAAACTCACACCAAAATTTCTCTCATTCTCTCTTTGAAGAATTACTACTAGTAAGTATTCTTTTCTTACTTTTTACTTTTTACTTTTTACTTTTTACTTCAGTTTATTATTTTTTTACCGAAACATGTAAATAATGTTATAAATTATATGCAATTAAAATTAAAATAAATAACATGTTATAATTAGTAATATATATGTTACTAAAAATTATAAAAGCATTTTTATGAATTAATATATAGGAGTTATAATTAAAATCGAATTAATGAATATATATGTATATACACACCTAACGTGAAGGTAATAATTAAAGATAGCGTACAAAGACTACAAACATCACCGCTACTTGTGGCCTAGGGTGATCCTTGTTACCATTATGGGACGCTTGTGGATCTCGAATGCCAAGACTTAGATTCTGGTCAAGAGATCCTGGGCCGCTCGGTAACAATAGATCATTCGAGTGACTTGCATGTTAGCGACGAAGTTTGGGCGAGATTGTACAACATCTTTGTTAAGAATTATAACCCGAACATTCTTAAACTAGAAGCTTACTATAAGTGGAAGTTTTTCATAAATAGTAGGTTTCCAAAAATAGAAACTTTTGAGAAATAGGAACTTTTCTCGAAAACCGTCACTGTCAATATAGTTGCTATATTAATAAACATACTTTATGTCAAGTTAGACATTAACTAATCAAACGTTATACCTCAAGGTTGATATCCAGATCACTTACTTGCTTTACTTTCCTTCTTGAGTGGAATACTTCAACTGCTATTTAATGTGAGTTTTCATATGCTCCCTTTTACTCTTTACATTTTTGGGCTGAGAATACATGCGCTACTTTTATAACTGTTTTTATGAAAAGAATACAAATACTAAAACTGATTTTTCGTGAGTTTTCATAGTTCCCTTTTTATCTATATTTTTGGGCTGAGAATACATACGCTACTTTTATAATTATTTTTATGAAATGAATACAAATACTAGAACTGATTTTTCGTGAGTTTCATATGATCCCTTTTACTCTTTACATTTTTGGGCTGAGAATACATGCGCTACTTTTATAACTGTTTTTATGAAATGAATACAAATGCTAAAACTGATTTTTCGTGAGTTTTCATAGTTCCCTTTTTATCTATATTTTCGGGCTGAGAATACATGCGCTACTTTTATAATTATTTTTATGAAATGAATACAAATACTAAAACTGATTTTTCGTGAGTTTTCATATGCTCCCTTTTACTCTTTACATTTTTGGACTGAGAATACATGCGCTACTTTTATAACTGTTTTTATGAAATGAATACAAATACTAAAACTGATTTTTCGTGAGTTTTCATATGCTCCCTTTTACTCTTTACATTTTTGGGCTGAGAATACATGCGCTACTTTTATAACTGTTTTTATGAAATGAATACAAATACTAAAACTGATTTTTCGTGAGTTTTCATAGTTCCCTTTTTATCTATATTTTTGGGCTGAGAATACATGCGCTACTTTTATAATTATTTTTATGAAATGAATACAAATACTAAAACTGATTTTTCGTGAGTTTTCATATGCTCCCTTTTACTCTTTACATTTTTGGACTGAGAATACATGCGCTACTTTTATAACTGTTTTTATGAAATGAATACAAATATTAAAACTGATTTTTCGTGAGTTTTCATAGTTCCCTTTTTATCTATATTTTTGGGCTGAGAATACATGCGCTACTTTTATAATTATTTTTATGAAATGAATACAAATACTAAAACTGATTTTTCGTGAGTTTCATATGATCCCTTTTACTCTTTACATTTTTGGGCTGAGAATACATGCGCAAATTTTATAACTGTTTTACACGTATTAACTATTAAACTGTGATATGTTGGGCTATGACCAGCAAGTCCCCAACCGACAAGTATAAACGATAACTTGTTACGGGGCAAACTTGAAAGTCTAGTCTAAATACAAGTACCAACTATTAAACTGTGATATGTTGGGCTATGACCAGCAAGTCCCCAACCGACAAGTATAAACAATAACTTGTTACGGGGCAAACTTGAAAGTCTAGTCTAAATATCAGTACCAACTATTAAACTATGCTATACCCGGCTATTTCCGACTAAGTCCCTACAGTGATATTTTTAATTGCTGCGGCATTCTTAATTATTGGGGATAGGCCTATCGGGAGTAACGTCCCCGATACATTTGACGAAGTCTTTGTATTACTTAATAATGAAATTAAAACGACAAGGACAGAACAACTTGTCACGGGGCAAACAACGTTTAGTCTAAATATCACGCACTGGCATAACTTTTTGATCCTGCGGGAGATCAACTTGACTGGATCTGAGTGATCTACTTATGAAAACAAATCTTGTGGTCTAACACTATTACTGAAATCATTATTTATGACAAACCTATGAACTCACTCAACCTCGTGTTGACTTTTTAAGCATGTTTATTCTCAGGTACTTAAATATTGCTTCCGCTGTATATCTACTGCTTTGATGATGATTGCATGCTATGCTTGGAGTCTTCATTAAATATCATATCAATTAAAGACATATTTATCTTCCGCTGCAAAACTCAACAAAATGTCTCATGTAGAGTCGTTCTCGTTTATACAACTGTGATTTGATATAATTAGTCACAAATACCCCAGGCCCTATTTGGGGGTGTGATAATGAGCTATATGAAAAATGCGGAGACCAACAAAGCATTATTAAAACAAGAAATCGAGTTATGCTAGAAGATGTGGAAAAGGGAATCAAATCAAGCAAAGATGACAAGGGATTGATTTACACAATGACGAAAGCACGGTAAAAGTAGAAAATGGGTCGAAGAAGGATGAGCAAAAGGTCGAGGTTGAGGTGCATACTACACCAACGTCGAGGGAATACAAGACGCCTATCCCGTATCCACAAGCTTTACTTCCAAAACAAACAAAGGAGGCGGTTTGTAAGGTTTTTTCAAGATTTAGTGGAGAAATAGTTGATTCCTCCGTGCGTTCCCCGTTCCTTAATCGGAAGTTCTTCTTCTAACGTTATCTCGTACAATTTCAAATCTCGAAAAGGTAAAGGTGTCCACATCGACAAAGTTAACGGATTCACAAACCGACCGGATGAGCGGAACGGAAAAGGTCCATCATAAGGTGTTTTTTTATGTACGTTATAGTTGTTTCGCTTGTTTATGTTATGTTTCTTCTCGCATCTGTTTTGTGATAGTCTTCGGTTTCATGTTTATGTTAGCTTTGTCGTAGTTTTTGGTTACAGTTAGGCTCGTTTGGAGTTATCGTCGTTATGTGACGTTTACTTGTTTCGTGCCTGTCTGGTTTTGGGTCTGTACCGGTTTAGGATTTTCATTATTCGATGAAGGACCCGTTTATATGGTATTCCTTTTTTGTCAAAAAAAAAAAGTTAAATAGTAAAGATTTTATGTGATTGAGAGATTATCAACTATACTTTAGGTATGTCATAAAACACATAGTTAGCAAAATTAATACACAATATTTTAACATTTACTGTTTTTAATATTACATTCCATACTGTTATAATGTAAACCCGTAGGTATAACTTTATTATAGCCCGATATATATAGGGATACAAGGACACACAAACCCTAAAATCCCTAATGGACCTAAGCCCACAATCGGACTTGGGCCAACCTAATCCGTCTAACACTCCCCCGCAGTCCGAGCGGCGAAATCGCGAAAGCTCGGACTGGAAAGAAAACAATATAAAAATAAAAAGAATAAATAAAAACACAATTTTCTTTCTAATTTGTTGTATCGAATTGATTGATATCGCTGATTGGTTGCGTTGCTTGACTGCGTTTCCTTTTCCGTAACGTTTTTTTTTACGTCGTGGCTTGCTTGCCTAAGGATTGAGCAGGACTTGAGCTTTGAACTTTTATCGCCGATACAATCTTCTTCAACGCTGCAAAACAAGAGTTTTTTTTTTTTTTATTCCTCTTTTTTTTCGTGATTTTTTTTTTATTCCTTGATTTGTTGCGCCGAATAGACCGATATTCGCTGATTTGGTTGCGAATGTCTTGATGGCTTCTTCTTTCCCGTAGGTTTTTTTTATTTGAACCTAAATAAAACGAAATTAGAATGTTTGAATTTAGAGTAAACAATCTTGTTATGCCCATTATGCTGCTTTCTCGTCGATTTTGTACATACTCTCTTGGTTATAATATAGTTTTTGTGCTTGCTTTTCAAAAAATAATATACAATCTTATGCAATTTTGAAATCTGAACACTGATAAAAAGTCAGTTAACTCCAATAACAATTCCGATCGAGCTTCATCTAAAATATACAATCTTCTGGTGGACTTTGGGGTGGTTGGGAATGGTAACGTTGATCGAGCTTCAGGTTTGGAGGGGTGCGTTTTACCTTCAATTTTGGTCGATGAGGGTGTAGCTGCTTTCAAAGGTGCTGATGTTCCTGTTGTTGAGGTGGATATTGGTGTGGAAGTGAATGGGGCCATTGATATTAATTGTGTTCCACATAGTGATGGGACAAATGAATTGGTGGACTCATTTGATTGCTTCTCTACCATTAATTTGAAGGATAAATCTCCTCTTGAATCTGATCATGCCTCGGCTTCTAAGGCTTCTTATGGGAATGATCAGTGTCACAAAGGTTCAATATCTTTGTCTTCAAGGACCGTAGTCAACAAGAATAATGATGTTGGGGGTAATGGTTTGGATATGCGGAAGAAGTCGTCTTCGGGGCTTGATGGGCCCTTGATTTTACGGGATGAAGATGGTGATGTGGCGTGTGACGTGGATGGTGTTAAAGATGTTAGCTCGGGTCTTGGTCCTTCGGGTAATTATACGGGTTACCTCGAATCACTGATGGGCGATTGTGCAAGTATTCGCGTAGTTGGCAAGCGCCTCAATTCCAAGGAGATTCCTAAACCCAGGAAGGTTAAAGTCAAAAAAGTTCATGGGGTCGAGTTGAATAATTTTTATTCGGTAGGCATGTGATTGGTTTGTTTTCTTTGAATTTTCTTGATCTCTAGTTTTAGGTGATGTAGTTCCCATTTTATGTTTCTTTTAGTTGGTTCTTTATCATGTTAGCGGGTAGTTTTTAATTTAGTTGGGTGTTAGTTTTTAGATTGGCTCCTTTGTGATTTTGTTGTCCGGTTGAGTCTTGTTGATGTCTGTGAGTCGTTTGGCCTCCTCCTTTTTGAGGGAGTGTCTCGGCTAATATAAGTTATCCCTTTTTTGAAAAAAAAAATAAAAAAATTATTCTGATAATAAATATTTCTAAAAAGTAAAACTCCAAATTTTGACCGATTATACACTTTTATCACATGTCTTGTAAACAAATCAAACTTTATAGCTTTTCTTTTACAAATTTCAAAAATATACGAAGACAATTCTGATGGGTAAAACTTGTACGTATAAACAGACAAAGCGTACAATGAAGGAGTACGACGGACAGACGGATCTAGTCAACGTCGTTTGACCACGATTTCACCATCTTCTTATTTAAACAATAAACGATGGTACTAAGAAAGGGTATAATTGTCATTAACCATTTCTTAGAAGTTACTAGTAGCAGATACAATATTTTAATCGTCAAATCTTTAATTTTAATTGTTCGGCAGCGTCGTTTTGGTTGTTGTGTTTCACCTTTCCCTTTTATTAAATTCGAAAACGCCTTTTCTCTTGTGCCCTATATATATAACGCCTCTGTTTTTTCTCCAACATTATATCATATATCTGAACTATACATACACATTTCTGTATCTATAACCAAATGAGAACAAGAAGCATGTGTTGTAATAAAAGAAGAGATTACAACAGCAATACTAATCTATCAACCGCTGACAAAATTACAGTCAGCCGGAAAAGAACAAAGTCGTCGGCCGGAAAACCGGTACCGTCGGAGACCGTTTCCGGTCAGTGTGATTTCCTTGATGCCATTCCAGACGACATCGTTTTGTTTATTCTTGCTAAACTCAGTTCAACCGCTACTTGTCCTGCTGATTTCATCAGCGTTTTGTCAACGTAAGGATCCGTATAAATGGAAAAAACTTATTTGTGTTCATTTCGGAAAAAGTTTGATAATCTTATAACTGATTTTGTAACCGATTTCTGTTTCAACAGATGTAAGAGATTAAACGCGCTAGGTGTTCACTCACTTGTGCTATCGAAAGCTTCACCGGAAACTTTCGCCGTTAAAGCTAAAAGTTGGTCGGAATCTTCACATCGGTTTTTGAAACAGTGCTCCGATGCCGGAAATGTTGAAGCTTGTTACACCCTCGGCATGGTTAGTTTCGTTCTCATTTTACTTTTTATTAATTTAATAATTAATGTTCTTACAAAGGAGTACTTGATAATAATAATTTTTAATTTTAATTTTAATTCTGTTGTATACAGATACGATTCTACTGTTTACAAAACAGAGGAAGTGGTGCGTCATTAATGGCGAAAGCGGCGATTAATTCACACGCGCCAGCTTTATACTCGCTAGCCGTGATTCAGTTCAACGGAAGCGGTGGAACAAAAACCGATAAGGATTTACGTGCCGGAGTCGCGTTATGTGCACGCGCAGCGTTTCTAGAACACATCGACGCGCTCCGGGAACTCGGGCATTGTCTACAAGACGGTTATGGTGTACGTCAGAATATATCAGAAGGCAGGCGGTTTTTGGTGCAAGCAAATGCGCGTGAACTCGCTACCGTACTATCAACAACTCCGTCAGCGTTAATGTCCGGTAACTGGATGACGTGGAATCCGTTACCGCATTTACGTCATGAAAACGTGGTAGGTCCTGGTTGTCCGTTACTAAGTGATTTCGGATGTAACGTACCGGCGCCTGAACCGCATCCGTCGAACCGGTTTTTATCCGATTGGTTTAGTGAGAAAGTGCTCGAACCGGGACTCCGGTTGTGTTCACATGCCGGTTGTGGTAGACCGGAAACGAGACAGCATGAGTTTAGAAGGTGCTCAGTTTGTGGTGTTGTGAATTATTGTTCACGCGCTTGTCAAGCGCTTGATTGGAAGATGCGGCATAAGATGGAGTGTACACAGGTGGAAAGATGGGTGGATGACGGTGAAGGAGATGGTGATAACGGTAATGTTGAAGGAGTTGACGGAATGATAGTTGAAAGTTGACTGTAACGTTGACTGTTGAACGGCATATTGTAACGGTCGCCGGAATCTGAAGTTATTTACTTTTTTAAAGGGGAGCAATTTTGTAAAATATAATTTTAACACAGCTCCGTTTAGTTTATGAAATTTAATGATGAGATGCTAGTAAAGTTAAAGCGGTAAAATTTAATTCAAACTTACTGTTACGGTTACAAAAAAAAATTAGCTTCAAAGATTATGAAGACAAAAAGTCAACGTGAGACGCCAAATTTAAATATAGTACCGAGTATATTTTAGTCTGTCTTTAATTAGTTATACTAATACTAAAGTTGATTCGTTATATTTTTAATATACTTTTATTTAATTAATTTTGTCTTACTACATAAATTTTGAAAATATATCTCTTAGTCTTAACTAGTTTAGGTTTAGTTTTCAATATATTTTATTGCGTTTAGTTTGTAAAATTATTTCGTGGCTAACGATGATGTCGTTGAAGCACAACTCGAGTCGAACTAAAAGGTATAACCCATGAAATATTTAAATGTTATTTTAAATTAACAATATATGTGCATCTCCGCATTTCGCTATGAAATTGTCGACTTTTAAAAATTTAACGCAAAATCAACGTGTATGAAAAGTACCCCAAATATTTAGCGTTTTTTAAAAAGCGTCCGTTTTGCGTATAGTTAGTGACATTGTGTTCCTAAAATTATTTCGAGTTTAACAATGGTGTCGGAAAAATTTAACTCGTTGCGAGCGAGAATATATGACCCGCTGAATATTTGGTTGGAGTTTATTTAAGATTTTTTTATGAAAATGGCTATTTGACACTTTACCTCATATTTGGGGGGGCCGATTTGAGTATGTAAAAAAGCATGGGGGGTTTTGTTGGTGTAATGAAATTTAGTTAAAAGTAAAAATAAAAGAAAGTGAAATAACGAAAATATCCCTAGTTACTATTCATATTTTTTTGTCTGTTAGATAATATGGTAATATAAAATAAAATATTTTTTAACCGTATGATTTTATTAAATGGACAAGTATAGTGAAGTTCAACTTGACTAAAAAACTCCGTAGGTATATTGCTGTTCGTACTCTCGACTCTAAAACCTCTTTTTTTCTTTTTGCATTGATCATAAATTTTTAATTATTCAAAAATTGTTTATTGATAAATTGAAAAGTGGAATGTGTATTAAGTCAGTCAAAAATATACCGTAAGGTTATTGAGTCCAAAACGCTAGGTCCAATATCTCGAAGTTCTGTAGGTCAAGCCCAATAATATTGAAGTATAAGTCAAAATGCGTTGAATGGAGTTAGCGTGTGACATTATACACATATATCTAAAATATGTTTAAAGTTTTTTAACGCCAAGCATTATGACTATTGTGAAGGTGAAAAAAAGGTTACATACTTGTAATCACCTCAATGTACAACGATTTTTATTCATATATAATATGGTCGATATCGTAGAGATGTCGTTAGAAAATTTAAATTTTTAACACAATTTTTTTTTTTTTTTTTTAGATTTTGTTCTATCCTCTCACGTAAACTACAAATGAGGTCAAACCTTTTCACATATTACCAAATATGGATTGAAATTATGGTATTTGCTGTTGTGTTTAAAGGAATCTTTGATAAAATTTTCGATATCATGAACCCTTAAAAAGTGTTTAAGTTGGTGACATTATGTTCAAAGGTTCAAAAGGTTATTTCAAATTTTGTACTGTAATTTTTTTTCCTACTATACGACAGAAATTTTAACTCTGATTAAAGCTTATATGATGTTCAGCCTATCGCATCACGAATCACACAGCAATCACATATATACGGTGTAATAAGAATTAGAATTTAGATAATCTAAAAGTGTAAAATCTTGTGTATTCGTTTGAAGTTTAGAGCTTAGTGCAGTGCAGTGCAGTGCAGGGTTGTTGTTGTTGTTTTTTTTTTTTTTTTTTTTTTTTCAAAATTTATATAAATTCTCAATATTTTCTTTGACACCGTACTATACATACATACATACATTATAGAAATAAAAGATGTAAAATACGGAGTAATTGTGAATCCATCCAAAAAAAAAAAAAAATTGGAGTTTTAGTAAACGTCATGTTTTTGTAGTACTAGTATGTTTCTTGGATTCTAGAAGGGTCTCAATCGGACCCAAATCCATGTCTTTCATTAGGTGTTGTACGCTACTCATAAAGACTTGTACATCGATTAATGAGATGGGAAGCTATGGCGATAAGGGGGAAATTTATACCTCCCCATGTCACCACCGAATAATAAATATAAATACGAATTGTGGGTCGTGGGTCGTAGTTTGTTTCTCTTCTCACGTTACATATTAGATGTTGGCCAAGATAGAAGATGTAATTTATTTAATGTTACAACTTTTCAATCATCAATTCTTTTAGCACCGGTGTCGTGATGATTAGTTTTAGTATTTTTTTAATAGAAGAATATTAAAATGAATACAATTTTTAAGTTGATATCCAAGGGATCAATTATAGCGCGTAATGTAGCGCAATAATCACTTGTTCTTACATGTAGTCAAAACTACTCCAAAATGTGGTTCACATGTGATTGACTTCGTAAACCCTAAACTCTAAATTGGACTATTTTTTTAAAAAAAAAAAATTCAAAAGAAAAAAACAAAATTTTTTTGTCCAATCACATGTGATTGTTTTCATGACCCGTCCTAATTCATCTGGACGAATACATTACATTTGATTACATCGCGAGGTGCTTGACCTCTATATGATACATTTTACAAACATCGCATTCGTTTTTAAAAGACAAACTTTCATTTACATCGAAAGTTGACAGCATGCATACCATTTCACAATATATCCAACTATAATTGACTTAATAATAATCTTTGATGAACTCAACGACTCGAATGCAACGTCTTTTGAAATATGTCATGAATGACTCCAAGTAATATCTCTAAAATGAGCAAATGCACAGCGGAAGATTTCTTTCATACCTGAGAATAAACATGCTTTCAAGTGTCAATCAAAAGGTTGGTGAGTTTATTAGTTTATCATAATCATTCAATTCCATCATTTTAATAGACCACAAGATTTCAGATATTTAATTGTACACGTAACCCGAGTACATAATAACATGCGTAACCCGCGAATTAAAAATTCATTCATATGGTGAACACCTGGTAACCGACATTAACAAGATGCATATAGAATATCCCCATCATTCCGGGACGCTCATCGGACATGATAAATCGAAGTACTAAAGCATCTGTAACCCGGATGGGGCTTGTTGGGCCCGATAGATCTATCTTTAGGATTCGCGTCAATTGGTGGTAATTATAATAAACACCAATTCTTAGGCTACCAAGCTAAAAAGGGGCATATTCGGTTTGATAATCCAACCATAGAATGTAGTTTCGATCACTTGTGTCAATTTCGTAAAGCATTTATAAAAGCAAGGCATGTATTCTCAGTCCCAAAAATATATATTACAAAAGCATTTAAAAAGGGGGCAAATGAAACTCACGATATTGTATTTTGTATTAAAAATACATATGACGACTTTGAACAATGCAGGGTTAGCCTCGAATTCACGAACCTATATCATTCGTATATGTATATATATATATATATATATATATATATATATATATATATATATATATATATATATATATATATATATATATATATATATATATATATATTAAAACATATACTCGTAATCGATCAAATTTGTTATATCTTAATTTATATATTATATATTTAATTTGTGTGTGTGTATATATATATAAATATATATATATATATATATATATATATATATATATATATATATATATATATATATATATATTCAAAATGATTAATATTTATTTAGTTATTCTAGTATATCCATCTTTATATACATAATTATTTAGTGTTATATTTAAAAATCAATAGTTTGTTATGTATAAGTATTTATATAAATAATATTATTAGGTTTGATATATATATATATATATATATATATATATATATATATATATATATATATATATATAGTTATGTGAAATATTTTTATAGTATAGGTAATAAGTATATTTTTATGTACAAAATAGTTATCTGTTTAAAAAGATAGTTTTGATAATAATAATGATTTACTAATAATAATAATAATAACTTTGATAATAATAATAATACTAGTAATGATATTGTCAATACTAATACTTTTAATAATAATATTAGAAATCTTATTAATAATGGTAATATTAATATTCATATTACTTAATAATAATACTTATATTAATAACAATTATTCTAAAATGATACTAAAATAAATTTTAATAAAAATATAGTAAATTTCATTATTTTCATATAAAAAATGATAATATTCATAATCACTATAATAATAATAATAATAATAATAATAATACTTATATTAGTAGTAAAATGGTAAGTTATATTTTAAATGATAATCTTAATAATAATAATAATAATAATAATAATAATAATAATAATAATAATAATAATAATAGTAACAATAATAATAATAACACTAATAACAATAACAATTTATAATAACAATAATAATAATAATAATCATAATAATATATATAACAATTAAAGACTACCTTTAAGTGTTTTTCAAAAAAAAAAAATAAAAAAAAAATTCCACAAACGGGCTCGAACCCGAGACCTCACGCTCACCCGCTTAACACTTAACCATTGAACCGTTCCCAATTTTCCTGAATATAACCCATAATCAATTATACTTAACTCATTCTTTTTCTGTTTTCTTTTCTTCTCTATTTTTTCATGAATCCAAGATCGACCAGTGCCCATTTTTATAAAAGAGATGCTATTTATTTGTTTTGGGATGTGAAATCAGTACATAAACGGTTTATAAATGATTGAGTTAATTAAAACAGAAAAAGAAAGAAAGAAAATTAAAAGAATCAGAAGTAGTTTTTGAAGAACCCGTATGAACTCATAGATTGATTTTGAAATCGAGTACGTTTTAGACAACAATTTCAACATGAAAAAGGTATTAAATCATGATTAGAAGCTTTCTGCAACCTTAATTGAACTTAAAACATTAAAATCAAATCGAATTTTACCAAGAACAAAAGGGTTGACTTTTTATTTTTTAAGTTTGACTTCGAAATTGAAGCTCTATAGGACAAATTGAACTATGAGACTTTATAGATAGTTTGAGAAGAAGGTTTCAAACACAATTGCATTTACACATTCTGAAATTTTATTTGAATTCGAGGTTAAAAAAAAATGAACACGAGAAGAGCACAAAACCTGGGTTCTTCGTTTTCTGTTTAAATTCAACCAATTGATAGCTGTAAAATATATTATGAATTGATAGTTGATAAGGTAATGTTGTTTTATATTAATTAACACTAGATTCAATCGAGCTGTAAAGAAAAATTCATCGACAGAAGAATCAATTCGTACATGGAAGAAAATAAAAAATAATGTAAAGAATAACACTGATTTGTACTGGATTTTGTTGTGTTTTGGTTTGTTGATTTCGACATGTAACAAGAGGGGATAGAAACAAATACAGAGAAAAGGAAAAAGAGGAGATCGATAGCAATGGCTAACAGAATTGGTTCCTAATTAGATATATATATATATATATATATATATATATATATATATATATATATATATATATATATATATATATATATATATATAATTAATATTAGTAATTAATAATCATATTAATAATTAATAATAATAGTAATAATATTAATAATAATAATAATAAAACTCATAAATATTATTACTGATAATACTAACAATTCGTATTATTTTTATAATGATAATATTGATAATTTATAATAATAATAATAATAATAATAATGATTCTTAATAATACTGGTAATATTAATACCTAATAAAAATACTAATATTAATCATAATAACTAAAATTATAATTTTTCTACTAGTTATACTAATAATGATATTAATAATGTTAACAATAATATTAATAATATAATAAATTAAATGTATCAAATTTTATATCTGTATATCATATATAATTATATTATTAATACTGATATTAATATCACCCTTTATTTTAATGAAAGTAGTAATAATCTAACAACTATATTTTAATCTTGTAAGTAAGTTTAGTATATTGATATTATATATTATTTATGTAATACTTATATTATATAATAACATATTAGAATATTTAATATTTATATATATTATATATATTACTACATTCATATAATATAATTGTGTACCGAGTTCATATATATATATATATATATATA
This sequence comes from Rutidosis leptorrhynchoides, assembly GCF_046630445.1. Taxonomy (NCBI): domain Eukaryota; kingdom Viridiplantae; phylum Streptophyta; class Magnoliopsida; order Asterales; family Asteraceae; genus Rutidosis; species Rutidosis leptorrhynchoides. The sequence goes on from NC_092336.1 coordinate 481,149,004, forward strand.
TATATATATATATATATATATATATATATATATATATATATATATATATATATATATTAATAACATCGTAATTATTTTGTATATTACTTTACATATTTAATTCAAATGATTAAAGGGTGTTATGTTAATTCAAATTAATATATACATTATATTTATATTTACATATTTATTTTCACATAATTGTTCGTGAATCGTCGGGAATAGTCAAAGGTCAAATAATTTCATTAAACAGTTCAAAAATTTTGAAGACTCAACATCACAAAATTTGCTTATCGTGTCGGAACCATATAAAGATTAAGTTTAAATTTGTTCGGAAATTTTCGGGTCATCACAGTACCTACCCGTTAAAGAAATTTCGTCCCGAAATTTGATCGAGGTCGTTGATCATATACATAGCATTGTATATGTATATTTTATTTTCTAAAAAGCTAAGGACAGAACTACGCGGATTATAAGGCACAGTTATGCAATACTCGCTGAAAATAAATACTGCGGTTATGTATTCGCTGAAATGCCAAACTGCGGTTTGATCCGCTGACTTTCCGCGGAGAGCCGAGCATCTCGCAGACCGCGGATATCACGGATACTATAAATAGGGAGCTTGGCCTCTCATTTATAGGTTGTTGATTCTCTGCCATTTGCCTAAGCCTTTGTAGATTTCACTTGTGACTTTGCCCAAGGACTTCTTACATTGAGTTAAGGTGAATCATGCTAATCGATAACGAAGACCGGGTCGGGGTGGTTGATCACTTGATAGTTAAAGTGAAAAACGATCATCGGGGCCCAAAATAATCATCGAACATCCCATCCTCCATTATAATCTTATTGCACTCAATCCGTAATTAAGCAACATCATTAATTAAGAATTGATCAATTGGCGCCATCCGTGGGACACATTTTACAAATTAAACTGAAATTTTTTTGTTTTACGCCGATTAAACAATTAATTCAACGGTTTATTCAAATCGTGTTTTTGTTGTGATGATTTGCAGGTGTTTTTTCCAATACGCAAATTGTTAATCTGCTTAACAATCATGACGTCGAATGCAAAACAAACTGGCGTCTCTGCGAATGCTGATGCATTGCCTGGCGATTCGCAGAACGTTATCGTATTTCCAATGCAAACAGATGCAAGTGTTACTGCGGGAAAATCGGTTCAGGAAACGAATGCTAAAAAATCTAATGCAAACAATGCTAACGATTCGCAGCCTGAAGCTGCCGCTGAAAAAATGATCGCACGCAGAACGTTATTGTAAAATCGCGAAGAATCAATCGCTGAAGGAAAGCGAGCGAAAATCTTATCGGGAAAATCCAGTTTACGCACTGAGAAAATTGTTAATACTGCTATTGAGCAAGCCAAAAGAGACGCTAAGCATATTTGTGAATTTCGCATACCCCGCACATACTTATGGCCATTAAGTGGTTCAGGATCACAAAGTGATCGGTTGGTTCTTGAGCACAATGACAGCGATAGTGATAACGCGGATGATCAAATCCACGCGTGCTCCGCACACAAGTCCAGATTGGCGAAAGCGCCAAGGCTGGAAGATGAATTTTTTGATGACTCAGACAGCGCAGAAGAGTTTGTTAAAAATCCATACGTCAAGCGAAAGCAACCACCAACACCTTTCCCTTGCTATGGGGAGGAAGGTGAAGCGTCTGAAGCTGCGCGCAGAGAAAACGCCCAAAATTTTTTAGCGGATGCTTTCAGAAGCATTGCGCCGAAATCAATGTAGCATAAGTTCGATCAGCCAAATTTTCTGCAAGATATGCTTACCAAATTCTGTGCGGATAACACAGACATTCGCACAAAAAAGGCAACAGAAATTACCACTGCTGCAGATAAATTTGTCCAGCACATTTCTGACTATCCAATTGTTTCTCCGCCGATTGTGCCGGCGACGTTGGGAGTTTACTCAGGCCTCACTGATCCCTGGGATTTTCTGCAACGCTTTGAGGGCGTCGTAAGCACTTACAACTGGGATGAACCAGTCGCATGTAGAGTGTTTCCTACGGCCTTGCAGGGGTCAGCAAGGGAATGGTTTCACAGCTTGCCATCTCGCAGTATCGTTGGCTTTGTGGATCTGCGAGAAAAGTTTTTGCTGCAGTTTCAAAATTTATTACCGCAGAAAAAGACACATATAGAGTGTCACGATATTAAACAAGGCAACAAGGAGACTCTAAGTGCGCTACTACGCGGTATATTTATGAGTGCCAGAAAATTCCGCGGTTGAATGAAGATCAGAAAATTTCTGGTTTCTTGCATGCTATCAACCCACAGCGACACCCTACGCTTGTGCGGCGATTAAGAAGAGATGTCCCGCAGACATTCGCAAAAGTGCAAAAGGAAACTTATGATTATATCCGCGGAGGAGAAGATAGCAGTATTACCCCTGCATGTGGCTGGGGTAGAGATAAAAGTTGGCGAGATGACAATGACTCTTTCAGAGATAGTAACAGCGATAGCTATCGCGGTCCAGGCTTTTTGCGAAGAAATGGTGGCGGCGGATATCAGCGTAATGACAGGTTTCAAGGTCAGAACGATAACCATTCATATGGCCGTAATAACCGCTATTCTACGCGCAAGTGGAATAATGAGTCATTCAATATCATTCAGATGCTAACAAAAACTCCCAAAGAAATCTTACTGCAAGAGCGAGTTGCTAAGTCTTTCCCTGATCCGCAGCCATTGGGAGAAAACAGCAGGCGTGACAGATCAAAGTTTTGTGTCTTTCACGACGATTACGGTCATGACACCAATCACTGCAGAGATTTAGCGAAATTTATTGCGGAAGCGTATGAACAGGGTAAGTTGGACCATTTGTTGGCACAGAACTCATCCAGCACTGCGAATGCGATCATTATGCCAGCTGAAGCTAATGGTTCGAGTGCCCCAAACGCGGTTGAGCGGAAAGCTCCTGCGGTGAAAAATTTGGGAGTACGGATGGTAAATAAGAAAGAAAATCAGCGCGGGGTACAAGTGATTAATGTGGTGGAAGTGCACGGTGAAATGTCAGTGCTGCAAATTTTGGCGCAAATTGTTAGCTGGAAATGTCCCTCTATTACATTTCCCTCAGCGCGTTTGAATGCGGATGTTGATAAGCCCGTGGTTATTTCATGTCGTGTTGCTAATACCAGCATTATAATCATGAAGGTACATGTTGACACTGGTAGCAGTGTAGATATCATGTACGAGCAATGTTTTCTCAAGCTGCCCGCACAAATTCAGGCTTTGATGAAACCTACTGCGGTTTCATTGGCTGGTTTTTCGGGAGAATCATCATGGCCTGTTGGCCAATTGGAATTACAAATGGAATTGGTTGATGATAGCGATGAGTCGCTAAGGCGTCAAGCCTTATTGAATTTGTACATTATGCGGAATCAATCGCGGTTCAATATGATACTTGGCCGCACAGCTTTGCGCATGTTTGGCGCTATACCATCTACAATACATGGTATGCTAAAGTTTTCTGCTAATAAGGGTATTGGCACGATGATTTCTGCGAAAATGGAGCCTTCATGTGCTATGGTTATGACAAGTGCGGATATGTGTGTTGAAGGGCATTCAGTTAACCCTGCTTAGTGCGAAAATGATTAACAAAATATTGTATTGAAATTCCATTAATGCGAGACATGTTATGTTCATGATTTGAATAATGTAATGCGAATTAATAAAGAATAAAGCGAAGTTAATTTCAGTGTTAGTACTTGTTTCTTTAAACAGCGAAAACACTGCGTGTGGCCACGCGTAGTGTTTATTTCGCAGAATACAAATACTTATCTTTTTGAAACACTAAGTTAATGTTTGCTCTGCGGATGCTTTAAGTAAGGTGGCATTGTTTTCGCTAAACATGACCTGCTTAAAATAATATATCAATACATAACTGTATTGCGAAATACTTTGCAGAAAAGCCAAGTGATGAAATTGCCCACTTATGTTAATAAAAATTGCGAAAGGATAAATTTTCTTAAGTGTTTGATCTTGCCAACACTTAGATGCTTCGCAATGCTAGATTTTACCTAAGGATCGTTTTGTCGGACTTAGAAGATTCATAATTGTAAAAGATTGTTTCGCACAAAGTACGCTTTGTTATGTGCACAATAACGAATGCGGAAATTGCAATGGACAAGTCTGAATTATGAATAATTAAAGTAAAAGCGCTATATAAATAAAAGAAGTTGCAACTGCGAATGATAAATAAAGTGCGAATAATATTATATTAACAAAGCGAACAAGTCGCAGATAGTTACAAAAAATCAATTCATAAATTGCACGCATACATTAAAATAAACCAACTATAAACTAAAGCTTCAGCGCTTTAATGTCAGCGAATGTCACGCCTTCACGCTAACATAACTCTTCCAAAGCTGGAATGCTCACCTTCTCCACCTCTTTCTTAGCCACTTTTAATGCTTCGCGAGCATCATCCGTTGAACATATTTCGTCGGCTAAGTTTGATGGAAGGGGTTTGGAGAGATCGCCGAGCTTACATAGTAAGTCATACCACTCGCAGCGAGTGGCAAGTTTGGCAGCTTGAGAATAAGCTTGAAATTTTTCAGTGACGGGTTTTGAGTCCATCACTTTATCTGCGAACTCGGGAAGATACTTAACAAGTTGAGCGAAATCATGTTCTGCAGTGTTCGCTCTCCTATTAAGCTGGGCGATTGCTTCCTTCGCTTTCCTCAGCTGCATTTTTAATTTTTCCGCTCTCAAGTATTGAACGTTGGCCACCTTGACAGCATGTTCACGTTCATCTGATAAATCAGTGAACCGTTCTATGCTATCCATAGTAAGACAGAGCGAGTTATAGCAATTATATAACCGCTGTCTTGCAGATTCAGCCAAAGTTAGACTGCGGTACTTTGCCTTTGTTTGCTCAGGAAGAAATTTATGCAGTTTCTGATACAGTCTGTTGGCTTCCTCATCGGCTACAGCCTCTTCTTCATCAGCACCCTCTCCTTCTTCCTGATTGGACGCCTCTGCGTCAGAAGGAAGGGATGGGTCTTGCTCAGGCTCTCCTACCACATCTGCGGGAGTGCGGCTCCTGATGTTGTAGCGTGGATTGGTTTCAGCGGGAGACTCTGAAATCACAACTGAAACAAGATTAATAAATATCTCTAATTTATGCATAATATGCGCATATATGATTAGAAGTCGTAAAATTAAAATTACGCACTTGTCTCTTGTTCTGCAAGAGTATGCAGTCGTTTCTTGCGTGGAGTCGGTGAACTCTCCACCATTTTCCTTTTGCCCCGGTCCTCGCCGCCGGCGATGAAAAGCTCGTTGATGATTGGTTCATCAATCAGAATAATATCGCCCTCGCCCTCGCCCTCCTTCGGGCGGCGAGCAGGGCTGATTCTGCTAACATCAGTGGTCCTCATAACAAGGTCAAGAGGAATCTCTGCAAAAAAACAATGCGAAATGTTATACAAGGCAAAATGTATGCTGTGAAATATGTTATGCGAAAAAAGACAAGTGAAATACCATTCTTGGCTTGATCAACTAAAAGTGCGTCATGGTCGCTCCATGGCCACTGGATTGATACGTGTCCAATGTACAGCGGTACATTGGAATATGGCCTCACAATGATGCCCGCCTTCCTAAAAATATTGAGAACATCGTTCTCAAGATCATCCAACACCGGCTTCTCATTGACTTCCGAATTAATCTCCTCGCTCCACTTCCTCGGAATGTTGCTATTGACATACGTGGTATCGTTAATATAGAAAAACGAACTGCGCCAATTGCCGATGGAATCTTTAGGAGAAACCATATTGCCCAACTTGCTGCGGAATGAGAACCATCCCACATCATATAAAATTAAGCTGTTAAGAGTGCGGAACACGGTTAACAACGGCTACTTGTCGTTGGCGTGGCAATACATTTCAAAAAGCACAATTTTGTTCACCGCATTTGGGTGAAGCTGTGCTAACGCAACCCTGTAGTGTTCGCATACACTGCGAACAAATTCGGTTAAAGGAAAACGGAGGTTGCCCTGCGAAATGGCAGCCTCATATACCGTAATCATCCCCTTAGGGGGAGTATCGGCTCGGTCCTCGTGAAGGGGCACGGTTGGAACAAAATGCCCAAGTGGCGGATACCACTCTCTAAGGGTTTGTAGTTTGGCCTCTGTCATATATGACACAAAACCGCCGGGAGTATGCATCGATGCAGAAGCAGCCATTAATAATATGCAAGGAAAAATTGAGTATGGAAGTGATGAAATTGAAGGTCGAATTGAGAAAATCAAAGGCTGAATTGGCTAATTGTCAATTACGATTGCGGTTGTAAGATTGCAAATTGAATGCGAAATTGGGAAAGGAAAGCGTAAAGTTTTTGTGCGGCGTTGTCTGCTATTTATAATTGGGATTAGGGCGAGCAAGTTGAAAAGGTAATCATTGAATTTTAACGGCTGTAATTACTGTGACGCGTAAAACAGTAAAAATCTAGCCGTTAAAATAAGCTGATTTGACAGAATAGCGAAAGTTACCGTTGTAATTACGCGTTTCGCCTAATTAAAACAACGGTAATAAATGGACAGTAAAAAATATATAATAAAGTTCGCGAGATATTTTAAGATGCACTTCTTTATTTTTAGAGTTTATCAGGATGCATTTGCTTCGCGAAAATGCATCATAATAAATTGGGGGGACTTGATCATATACATAGCATTGTATATGTATATTTTATTTTCTAAAAAGCTAAGGACAGAACTACGCGGATTATAAGGCACAGTTATGCAATATTCGCTGAAAATAAATACTGCGGTTATGTATTCGCTGAAATGCCAAACTGCGGTTTGATCCGCTGACTTTCCGCGGAGAGCCGAGCATCTCGCAGACCGCGGATATCACGGATACTATAAATAGGGAGCTTGGCCTCTCATTTATAGGTTGTTGATTCTCTGCCATTTGCCTAAGCCTTTGTAGATTTCACTTGTGACTTTGCCCAAGGACTTCTTACATTGAGTTAAAGTGAATCATGCTAATCGATAACGAAGACCGGGTCGGGGTGGTTGATCACTTGATAGTTAAAGTGAAAAATGATAATCGGGGCCCAAAATAATCATCGAACATCCCATCCTCCATTATAATCTTATTGCACTCAATCCGTAATTAAGCAACATCATTAATTAAGGATTGATCAGTCCTCATGGCTAGCAATAAAAATGTTTTCATGCAGAAAATGAGTTGATAAATAGAGCTTTATCATCATTGAGTAATATGAATGAAATGATTCGATTACTCGAAGCGTACGAGTGAAGCTATCACAAAAGAGTGAAATGAGAAAATAAAGATTCTTCTAAGCTTTTGACATAGTCAAGGTTGATTTCCAGAATTCAAGGAATTTAGAGAAAATCTTCGTAATAAGATTTGATTCTTTTGTAATTAAGGAAATTAGGATCCTCTTCGGTTAAATGTGATAATCTGTTTCGATTGCTCGGTCTGATATTTCACTATAAATCCATCTACTTCGTTTCCATTATATTATGGAGTTCCATCATTTTCTTTTCTCTTCCCGACTTTAAGTCAAGTGAATAATGGTCCAGAATTCGTAGGTATGAAGTTTTTTTTTTTTAATGAACATGACTAATGTTCTAAGAGAGATTGTAATAGCACGATCTTGATTGTTAAATTACCAGAATTCAAGGAAAAGATAGGACTATCAAGAAAATATGTTCTTGATATGTTTATAGATTAGACAGAATGTAAGAGTCGTGTAACATGGCACATAATGACATTATAGTCTGTGATTTATCACGTTTCATTAGAAACTCAGCATGACTTACTGTAATATAATCACGTTGATCAAGTGTCATTATATTATACTAACTCATGCTTCAATTCCCAACACTTCTTCAAAACATTCATTTTTAGATTCGAATTATTCAGAATTTAGAAACTAAAACCAGTTTCCTTTCTGATGTAACACTGATATCGCAAAGAGATAAATGATTTCAAATAAGAATAGTTATGAAAATATCTTCAGAAATATCAAGGATATTTATAATCAAAGATTCGATGATATCTTAGGATTTCTAATATCGATGGATGATGATGAAGATTTGTCCGTAAAGGTTTAGAGTTAGGAACAAGATATTTGCTAAACACTTCAGTATACAATGAATCATTTGGATTCTTTGAAGGCAGGTTTAGTCTTTGTGGTTTGTCCACAGCCTCCTTCATGGTTTGTTCAATTCATTTTCTAGTTCCAGCTTTTCTGAGCTTTGCCAACATAAAATTCTTTATCATCAAACTTTTTGGATGTTAAGATCGTTTATAGTCCTTGCTGCTTCATTTAACTTTTCAAAATTTCAGAGTATTAATTCGTAGACTGGGTGCTTTTCAGAATTTCAGAATGAAAGATTATAATTCTAAGAGATAAATGTTATGTGTATACATATAACTGTTGATGTATAAATGCTGCGAGATTTCAAAATACTGATTGCTGATTTATAGTAATTGGTATGGCAATTCTCATTACAAGGTGCGAATGAGTTCATGATAGGATTTCACTAAATGTAATGATTTTTCGGAAAGTCAAAGATCAAGGAAGTTGCTGGTAAGTTTACTGCTAATGCGGTGGAATATAAACGATTCCCTGATAACGATGACCAAAAGCAAACTTATATATCAAGGTTACAATAAGGCTAATCCGAATGAAAGGTCGAAATTGATTTGCTGAAGCTATGACGAAATTGTCTAATTTGAAAAAGAATTGCAATGTTATTTTTGGTAATAATAATGCCAAAGAAGCTAGCACAGATACGTGTTAAATGTTTACTCAGGTTCCGAGTATTTTTAGGTGCATAACTATATGCATCAATCTTTTCTTCCGTAGATGAAGTGCGGTTGGTTCATACTCTCGGTTGAGGTGTTTTCAAGAATCATGAAAGATTTGTACGCAGATTAGAATCGTCAAGATACAAATGAGGTTTAAGATGAAATCAAGTGGCAAACTTGAAGAAATGTTTAGTTTCATATGTTATAATCAATATTTTAATTCATTTTAATTGTCCAATGATAGTAGTCCCCAGTTGATATTCCACAGTTAGGAGTTCAATAATTCATATATAGTTTAATATATTATATTCGAATTAATTAATACGTGTTGTGACCCATTGTACACATGTCTCAAACTCGTTCATAACTCAAAGTATATATATTATTATAGAATCAACCTCAACCCTGTATAGCTAACTCAAGCATTACTGCATGTAGCGACCCGACAAAATCGTCATTGATGGCGCCGTCTACTTAGGTCCCGTTACGTGGTCATAAGTCTTTAAAACAACGTTTGACCAAAAGATATGTCGCATTCATTTCAAATGTAAAGATTGTTCAAAGTTTACAAGAATAGTTCCACCACAAGTTACGTTACAAAGTTATAAGTACAACTGAAACTTATGCGACACAATTTAAAAGTAGCCAAAAGACGCTCCATGTATGCATATATACTCGACATCCAATGCAAGTATCAAAATAATGAGCGGAAGCATGTATCATGTATCGTTCAAGGACCTGAAAAAAACATAGAAATCTGTCAACGAAAACGTTGGTGAAATCATAGGTTTAAGTAAGTAAGTACAAATGAACCACAAGATTTATAACATTTCAATAATAGTTAACCATTCCAAAAATTTGTTATCACGAGCACCCAATTATCAATGCTTAACATTCTTTCCATAGAACCCCATCACCTTAGTGCTAGAACATACACTGTTTCTCGAAAATATATTTCATTCGTAAACGGTAGCGAACCGTTTGAATGAGGGTTTGTCAAACCCATATGGCCATATAACATAAGTTCTCGCTTACACCCGGCAAGTGTAACTAATGATAATCGAATTGAGGATTTTTGTTCTAAACTCGTATGTAGAATGTTTGTTTTCCTGTACTTGTGTTCACTTAGTTAAAAAGGAACGTTTATGTTTTCTCATCCCAAATGTAAGTTTCAAAAGAGTAAAAGTGGGACTATGATCTCACCTTGAGTGCACGAGTAGTAAAGTACTTCAACAAGTAAACGTGTGCAAAGAACAATGCTAGTCTTGACCTAAACAATAGGTTGTATCAATAACGGTAAACACGATAGGTCAAAGATGTTCAATTAGTCCTATGGCTCGTTACGACTCGAATGCTACAACATGTGAGTCAAATTGTCATGTTTCATGCAAGACACGAGTATAAAAGCATGTTAGAACGATTTGCACAAACATTTGGTTAAGTTTGATTAAAAGTCAACTTGGTCGGGTCAAAGTCAACGAAAAAGTCAACACGTTCGGGTCGGGTCCCGAACTATTTCTCTGAGATTTTTAATCATATATGAGCACGTTAGAACAAGTTACATGTGAATCGGAGGTGCGTAGCATAGTAAACATTTTTCGAAAAATGGTAAAACGAAACAGAAACTTCAAGTGTAACTGGACGGCGTCCAGATTTTCTGGACGGCGTCCAGTATTAAAGGACTGGACGGCGTCCCAATATCTGGACGGCATCCAGTATCGAAGAACTGGACGGCGTCCTAATATCTGGAAGGCGTCCAGATTAGTATTCAGGTTCTGTTTGCTGAAAGTCTCAAGTGCACGAACCAAAATCCAAACAAACACAATTTATGATCCGCAAACAATCAAGACAAGTATCTTATACCGTTGGGAAGGTAATTTGACGAGGAAAACAACTAAACACATTTCATCAATCAATCTACCTATTACAACAACCAAAACCGCATCTAATGCTTAACATTAACCGCATACAAGTTCATAAATGCAATTCAATGATTCGGGCAACCAATTTACATGAATGATATGCCGTTTCGAAGGTAATCAAGCGTACAATCCAACTAAACACTTACCAATAATAATCCATGGCATTCAATGCATCAAAAGTCCATTTCAAGTTCATCAAACCCTAACCCAAATTCACCAAAATCATAAATCAAGTTCATGAACTTTTCTAAAGCAGCCTACACATCAAATTGAAGCTAGTGATACTAGGAACACAATTAGAACATGAACTTTTAACATCTAACAACATATGATCATCCAAAACTCAAGAACAACACACCAAAATTCAAGTTCATGCTAGTTACTTCAAAACAACAAGATCGAGCATACAATTCATATATTCATGTTAGACTTGAGCCATAGACACTAATTAACACTTTTATAAGTTAAAAACGTCAAGAACACAAAATCTAGTGATTTTAGAAAGTTACCCAAATGTAATGAAATCGGTATGGAATCGAAGAGGAAGATGCAAGGATCACGAATTTGTAATTTGTTTTGTTGCTAACTTCCTAATCCGAATTTAGATGATGAATTCTTGTTGGTGTTTTTGAGAGAAAAAGAAGAAGAAGAAAGATGGAGAAGATGAAATGAATGGATGAGAGGAGTTTGACTCCTTTGACCTAGTCACCATTTGTAACGTCCTCCCAATAGGGTCTGGAAGAAACGTTACTAATATCAAATAAACCAACATATTATAATACGAGAACAATACTAAATGAGAAAATTTAACTTTATTGAGTACGCAGCGGAAAATGAAATGTCGTTACAATAATGGAAATAACGATAAAGTAATTGTTCATATGCAGAAGTAATAAATGCGATATCTCTTGATCCTAAGTCCAAGTAGCATCACATAAGTAGTAGATAAGAAAGCTTGAATCAAACAGCACCTGAGACAAAACATGCTAAAGTGTCAACCAAAAAGGTTGAGTGAAGTTCATAGGTTTAACAAAAGTAGTTATCGTTGTTTTTAGACCACAAGATTTAGTTGTAAAGTTGATCTCCCGCAGGATCAAAAAGTAGATCTCGCAGATCCAAAAGTAGTACTGATTCGTGATATTTTAGACTAAACGTTTGTTTTGTTGCCCCGATGATAAGTTGGCAGTACCTTATCACCATGTTTAAATCATTATTAAGTAATACAAAGACATCACGGTCAAATGTATCGGGGACGTTACTCCCGATAGGCCTACCCCCAATAATTAAGAATGCCTTATCCTGAAAGCAATTAAAAAATATCACTGTGGGGTCTTAGTAGCATAAGCTAGTCATAGTACAGTTTAGGTTCGTACTTGTGTCTAAGTTGTTTAAAGTATAAAAGCAGCATGTGTCTCACCCCAGTAAGTATAAAAATAGCAATAAGAGTGGGGCTATGAAAGTCACCTTAGTAAGTAGAGAGAGAGTTATTCCTCGGAATAAAGAGTTGAACGAGTGAGCAGGAAAGTCAACCTATTGACATTTAAGAGTAGTTAAGTGTTTTGCCCATGTTTAAGTTTAAGTATGTGTTTAAGTATAGTTTGTTTTACTAAGTTTCTATTCCTAGTAAGTTACTATTTTTATAAAGTTTCCATTTTTAGAAAGTTTCTTATTTTACTAAGTTTCTATGACTAGAGAGTTTCTACTTTTATGAGTGTTTTCCATTTTAGGATACTTGCCGTATTAGATAAGCTTCCAATCACCCCTTTCCCTTCGAATGGCTAATTTAGATCTAGGGGCTTGAGCCATAGGACCCTTTAAATCGGAAATCCAAACCCTCTGCCTAGAATCTCGTAGAAACCATTCGTCAAGAAAGTTCGAAGATCTATACATCTCTAATACATATCCCAAAATGTTTTTGTGCTACAATATAAGTAGTAGGTTATAGGTGCTAGTAATAGTAATAGTGTATACATGTTAAGTACTAGTATAAGTAGTATTAGGGTTTAAGGTTTTAATATGTATATGTATATATAATTCGTATATATACATAAAAATATTTTTTTTAACATGTATATATGTATATATAAATCTAGGAGTGTTTATGTATATACTTATGAATAACAAGTTTATAATATGAATATGAATTAACAAAGATTAAAGTTTATGTAAATAGTTTAGGGTTTATGTTATACCTTTGAAGATTCAAGATAATTAACAAAGAAAAGATGAACACGATGAAGATGGAAGATCAAAGCCTTAAAAATCTTGAAGAACTCCTTGAAGATTCTTGAAGAACACGAAGAACAAGCTTGAAGATCCGAATACCACAAGAGAGGGAGAGGGAGAGATTGTTTTTGAGAGAGGATTTTGGTGTGATTTGTGAATGAGAAACTAGGAGTCTAGGAGTGTTTATATAGTGCAAGTATTAGAGTGTTAGTCAACATAAGGATGTTCTAATTAATGATTTTATTTTGTTTTATAATTTTTAGTCAACAAAAGGTGGTACTAGTTTATAATTAGTCAACATAAGGATGTACTAGTTTATACTTTATTTTTAGTCAATATAAGGATGTAATTGTTTAAGATTCTTTAGTCTCATTATTATTACTATTATTATTATTATTATGTTTATTATTATTTTTACATTTACTACATGATAAGTATTATTTTCTTTTTACTAATTCATGACTTGTATTTATTTTTATTTAGTTCCCAATTGTTTTATTATTTATATAAATGTCACTTTTTATTTATTACTTATAGATTAATAGTTATAAATAATATTATTGAAATGCATAAATTTTAATTAGCAGTGAGTGTCGAATAAAAGTTTATTATTTAGTCAACGTTAAATTGATTGTGTATATAACAACCCGTAAATAATTAATACGTATAGTCAGAAAGTAAACCCTAGGGTCATTTCAGTAATTTCAGAAGTCAAAAAGTGAGGGTTGTTATAGTACCTCCCCGTTAATAAAAACTTCGTCCCGAAGTTTTAGGTAGACTTCTCGGATGCATCAGCAGTTGAGAAGAGATGGGAATATTTCCGTTTCATATGGTCTTTGCGTTCCCAGGTATATTCAGGGCCTCTACGCAAATTCCAACAGACTTTAATGATAGGTATGTTGCTTTTACGCGTTTGTTTGACCTCTCCTTCCATGATTTCTATAGGTTCTTCAACGAAGTGCATTTTATCATTAATGCGAAGATCATTCAAAATGATGATGTTATACAAGTCATTTCAGTAAATTGGATACATGAAATGTGTTATGAATGGTATTGAGCTCATTTAAAACCTTGAGCATTTTATGCCACAATATTAGGGCAGACAAACAGAGAGGAGTTCGTGAAAATCACAGTCATGAAATTTGATAGAGATCTTCATTGTTTACAACAAGAATATTTTAATGATGAATATAAGTTGAAAAATAAAGTTTTATCACTATTGAATAATATGGATAAAACGATTCGTTTATAGGAAGAGTATAAACGAAGCTATCATAAAAGAGTGAAATGAGAAAATTAAATGTTCGCCTTAACTTTTGTCGTAGTCACGATTGATTTCCGGAATTCAAGGAATTAAAGGAAATCTTCGTAATCTATAAGATTTGATTCTCCGGTATTTACGAAATTTTGAGATTTGTTTGATTAAATGCGGTGATTTGCCTCGATTGATGTGTTTGGAATTTTTGCTATAAATTAGCTTCTTCCGTTTCATTATCTTCACCACTTCTATATTTTCTTTCTCAATTCAAACTTCCAAAAGATTAAGAAAATGCTAAATCCAGTTCTGATCCTGGTTATTATATTGACCATCTATGCAGTCATTCTTCTTTTTCTTTTACCGCCAGAGGAATCTGTTTACTTCTTCTATGCTCTTGGGGTTATAGTGTTTTTAATTATCCCGTGTCTTTATATTGCTATACGCATTGATATACACGGTTTGTAATTTCGGAGTCGTTATCGGGCTTTATATTTTCCCTTATATGTCGGAGCTTTATGTTTTTGTTTCTTCTTCCCGACTTCAAGTCAAGCGAGTAATGGTCCAGAATTCATAGGTATGAAGTTTTGAATGATCATAATATATAAAGTAGAAAGGAAAGGTAATAGCACGATTTGATTTGTCATATTACCAGAATATCCAAAAAAGACCGAATCATCAAGAAAAATATTTTCTTGATATGTTTAGAGGTTAAATAGAATGTAAGAGTCGTGTAACATGGCAAATGATGATTATAAAATCTATGAATCATCATCTTCCATTAAAAACTGAGCATGACTTACTGTAATATAATCACGTTGGCCTGACGTCATTATATTATATTAACTCATGCTTCAATTCCCAATCACTTCTTCAAAGCATTTATAATTTAAACTCGAATTTTACAGAATATAGAAACTAAAACAGTTTCCTTTATAAAGATATCACAAAGAGATACTTAATTGCGGACATGAATCGTTATGAAGATATCTTCCGAAATATAGAGGATATTTATGATGATATTTTGGAATTTCTAAGTTCGAAAGTTGATGAAGAAAAATTTTCCGCAAGCTTTTAACATGACTTTGGAGCAAGATATTCTCTAAAAATTTCACCGGATTCAGAATTTCCTGGATTCTTTGAATATAGGGTTTGGCCCTTGTGTTTGTCCTTGGTCTCCTCCATGGTTAGCTCAATCCGTTTTTCAGTTCCAAATTTTCTTTTGGGCTTTTCCAACGTACCATTCTTTATTATCAAACTGTTAGCCCTTAAGAACATCTATAGCATTTGCTGCTTCGTCAGCATTCTCAAGGTTAACGAATCTGAATCTTTGATTGACAACCCGAGATGGTTTTAAGAAATTTTATTTTTAGATGATTAAACGTTGATTGTAATCGTCAATGGATCTAATGGTTGACGAATAGGCGTTGTTGATTTCAAAAGTAATGAATGATAATTTTGGTGGTTTGATGTGATAATTCATCATAGAATACGAATGAATATAATTCATGAATGTAGTGATCTTTAGGAAGATAACATCTGCTATAGCTTTACTTGAATTCTGATATGTCAAATTCAGAATATGTAATTTGATTTGAATGAAAATGGTTGTTCTTTGGTGCGCGGATACATATGTGGATGTAAGTAGTATAGTTACTGATTATTGAATCAGAATTTGAAGAATGTACAATGTAACATATTAATGTGAGATATAAATATTTCTCGGGTATTACCTACCCATTAAAATATTTTCACAATTAACAGTTTGTACAAAAGAGAAGATATACGTTCATATATGTATTCTTCAGATATAATATAGATTTAATGAGTTAATATAATATTAAACTCATTTGATTTGCGGTTGAAACGAGAATAAATAATCTCCAAAACCTTAGAGATTTCATAATTGTCGCGAAATATTTCGCTAATGAAGTTATGAATCAATACTTCATCGTTCATTGTTATTGATATACCTCAGTATATGATGTTGGTGCTCGTGGAATTCTTGTGAAATTCATAAGGCACGAATGATGTTTTCTAGAAAGTTTCGAGTACATCGAAAATGAAAGTATACAATCAATCATGTATTTGAGTAATACACTTGGTTTATTATGAAATGGAGTTTATTGTGTTGAAGCAGTGATTAACGATTGTTAAGTCATTAACGAAGGATGTACATCATAGCATATTAATGATATGAATTAATCAAGTAGTACATACTAGTTAAGATTCACACGTAATAGCTTAGTATGAAAAGATTTATTATTGTTTCAATCCATATATATAAAGTATACATATGTAATTCTTCAGGAAGAATGAGTCAATACATCTTAACTCATTATTACTAATATTCCTTGGTATCTATGGGGCGTATGATGTTGATGTTTGAGGTACTGAGTGTGATGTTGAGGCGTGGAATGCGGATGTTTTCGTTGGTGAAGCTGGTGATGTTGGTGGTGATGCCGCTGGTACTGGTGGTACTGGTGCTGCTGCTGGTGTTCGTAGGTTTCGCACCATATTCTCCAGAGCCACTACTCGAGCGCGAAGCTCGTTGACTTCTTCTATTATTCCGGGATGATTGGCGGTTCGGACAAGTGGATGAATAAGATCTAAAATTTTAGATATTATATATTCGTGACTGGATATCCTGGAAATGAGGGTGAAAATAGTGTTCCGAACGGGTTCGCCAGTAAGTGCTTCAGGTTCTTCACCAAGAGGTGAATTCGGTTGGTGGAAGGGATCACCTTCTTCTTGTCTCCATTGATTAAGTTTACTACGAACCCATCCCCAATTCATCCAAAATAGATGATGGCTGATTGGTTGGTTCATTCCGGTTACGCTACCATTGGAGCTCGAAGAGTTCGAGGAATCCATATTATGTGTTTGGAATTAGGGTTTTTGATATGAGATTAGTTTTGAATACTAGATGATATATTCGTCTTCTCGAATACGTGTATATAGCAAAAAGATTTCCGTAATTTATGAAGGGAATTTAGGAAAAGTGTTAGACAAAATCTATTAGGATAGATACGATAAGATATAATAAGATATGATGTGTCTTTACTTTAATAATGGCAGTATGACGTGTCGAGATCATAAAGTGATAAGTATGTAATCTAATAATCTTTTGATTAAAGACTTTCAATTCGTATACTGTGATAACCCAATGACATTTTTTCAATTCGCAAACCGATGCATAAAGGCATAAGGCATATAGGTACGTGATATAACAGAGAGTTATATACGTTTGAGTGTGAGTAGTAACAATTATAAGAATTTCAAAATCATGGATAATATTTCATGTAATACATATGTAATACACATAACCATGATAGATGACTTATGAATGTCAAGAATTTCTGAAATCATTGTGTCGCATTTAGATGCGGTGGTGTAATTGGATAGTACTCAGGAAAGTGAGCAGAGTTCTTAGATTAGCTCGGCATTCTAAGATAAGTAAAGTTTCTAAAGTATAGTGTAGCATTTAACAGTTAAAGGCAACAATTAAAGGCACTATGGTCAAGGAAAGTTGTAGTCCTACATTAGGAAAGAGACTTTGATTAGAATCTTTAAGTCAAGTTTGGTAAAGCATGATTGTTAAGATTATAAGGCAATTCTAAATGCTTTAAGTCTAAGGCAGGAAAGGTTATAGTTTCCTAGAATGCTAAGGTACCCTAGCTAGCAAGTAAGGCACACATAAAAATGCAATCATGGTTCTCTATAACAGCCTGGTTATGCTCTGATACCATTCTGTAACACCCCAGCTTAACATGACCACAATATTGTCCGCTTTGCCCGCAGGCGCACGGCTTTTACTTGGCGACCACACATGATAAGCACTTTCCCAGGAGGTCACCCATCCTGGTAGTGCTCTCGTCCGGGCACGCTTAACAATAACGTACTCGCACTTCTACTCAACCTGTGATCCCAAAACGCGTTGTGTCATTTAAGCGTGAGTATTACCTTATAATCCCATGATCACTCATGTCCGTGGGCGATGTGGGATTTGCCTAGGGTGTTACAATTTCTGTAACACCCCAGCTTAACATGACCACAATATTGTCCACTTTGCCCGCAGGCGCACGGCTTTTACTTGGCGACCACACATGATAAGCACTTCCCAGGAGGTCACCCATCCTGGTAGTGCTCTCGTCCGGGCACGCTTAACAATAACGTACTCGCACTTCTACTCAGCCTGTGATCCCAAAACGCGTTGTGTCATTTAAACGTGAGTATTACCTTATAATCCCATGATCACTCATGTCCGTGGGCGATGTGGGATTTGCCTAGGGTGTTACAATCACCCCCCCTTAGGGACTCATCGTCCTCGATGAGGTTTGCCCCACCACCCCCAACGGCACATGAGTGGCTCTGATACCATTCTGTAACGTCCTCCCAATAGGGTCTGGAAGAAACGTTACTAATATCAAATAAACCAACATATTATAATACGAGAACAATACTAAATGAGAAAATTTAAATTTATTGAGTACGCAGCGGAAAATGAAATGTCGTTACAATAATGGAAATAACGATAAAGTAATTGTTCATATGCAGAAGTAATAAATGCGATATCTCTTGATCCTATGTCCAAGTAGCATCACATAAGTAGTAGATAAGAAAGCTTGAATCAAACAGCACCTGAGACAAAACATGCTAAAGTGTCAACCAAAAAGGTTGAGTGAAGTTCATAGGTTTAACAAAAGTAGTTATCGTTGTTTTTAGACCACAAGATGTAGTTGTAAAGTTGATCTCCCGCAGGATCAAAAAGTAGATCTCGCAGATCCAAAAGTAGTACTGATTCGTGATATTTTAGACTAAACGTTTGTTTTGTTGCCCCGATGATAAGTTGGCAGTACCTTATCACCATGTTTAAATCATTATTAAGTAATACAAAGACATCACGGTCAAATGTATCGGGGACGTTACTCCCGATAGGCCTACCCCCAATAATTAAGAATGTCTTATCCTGAAAGCAATTAAAAAATATCACTGTGGGGTCTTAGTAGCATAAGCTAGTCATAGTACAGTTTAGGTTCGTACTTGTGTCTAAGTTGTTTAAAGTATAAAAGCAGCATGTGTCTCACCCCAGTAAGTATAAAAATAGCAATAAGAGTGGGGCTATGAAAGTCACCTTAGTAAGTAGAGAGAGAGTTATTCCTCGGAATAAAGAGTTGAACGAGTGAGCAGGAAAGTCAACCTATTGACATTTAAGAGTAGTTAAGTGTTTTACCCATGTTTAAGTTTAAGTATGTGTTTAAGTATAGTTTGTTTTACTAAGTTTCTATTCCTAGTAAGTTACTATTTTTATAAAGTTTCCATTTTTAGAAAGTTTCTTATTTTACTAAGTTTCTATGACTAGAGAGTTTCTACTTTTATGAGTGTTTTCCATTTTAGGATACTTGCCGTATTAGATAAGCTTCCAATCACCCCTTTCCCTTCGAATGGCTAATTTAGATCTAGGGGCTTGAGCCATAGGACCCTTTAAATCGGAAATCCAAACCCTCTGCCTAGAATCTCGTAGAAACCATTCGTCAAGAAAGTTCGAAGATCTATACATCTCTAATACATATCCCAAAATGTTTTTGTGCTACAATATAAGTAGTAGGTTATAGGTGCTAGTAATAGTAATAGTGTATACATGTTAAGTACTAGTATAAGTAGTATTAGGGTTTAAGGTTTTAATATGTATATGTATATATAATTCGTATATATACATAAAAATATTTTTTTTAACATGTATATATGTATATATAAATCTAGGAGTGTTTATGTATATACTTATGAATAACAAGTTTATAATATGAATATGAATTAACAAAGATTAAAGTTTATGTAAATAGTTTAGGGTTTATGTTATACCTTTGAAGATTCAAGATAATTAACAAAGAAAAGATGAACACGATGAAGATGGAAGATCAAAGCCTTAAAAATCTTGAAGAACTCCTTGAAGATTCTTGAAGAACACGAAGAACAAGCTTGAAGATCCGAATACCACAAGAGAGGGAGAGGGAGAGATTGTTTTTGAGAGAGGATTTTGGTGTGATTTGTGAATGAGAAACTAGGAGTCTAGGAGTGTTTATATAGTGCAAGTATTAGAGTGTTAGTCAACATAAGGATGTTCTAATTAATGATTTTATTTTGTTTTATAATTTTTAGTCAACAAAAGGTGGTACTAGTTTATAATTAGTCAACATAAGGATGTACTAGTTTATACTTTATTTTTAGTCAACATAAGGATGTAATTGTTTAAGATTCTTTAGTCTCATTATTATTACTATTATTATTATTATTATGTTTATTATTATTTTTACATTTACTACATGATAAGTATTATTTTCTTTTTACTAATTCATGACTTGTATTTATTTTTATTTAGTTCCCAATTGTTTTATTATTTATATAAATGTCACTTTTTATTTATTTCTTATAGATTAATAGTTATAAATAATATTATTGAAATGCATAAATTTTAATTAGCAGTGAGTGTCGAATAAAAGTTTATTATTTAGTCAACGTTAAATTGATTGTGTATATAACAACCCGTAAATAATTAATACGTATAGTCAGAAAGTAAACCCTAGGGTCATTTCAGTAATTTCAGAAGTCAAAAAGTGAGGGTTGTTATACCATTTTGGAATTTTGGCAAGTTTAGTCCCTCAAGTTTGAATCGGGTGCGTGAATTACCTAATCGAGATAATTTAAAACGCGTATTAACGAAAGATGTTATAAATATATAACGGACTTTAAAATAGTTAAACGGAAAGTAACTGGAAAAAGGCGGGATGTTACATTACCTACTCCTTAAAAGAAATTTCGTCCCGAAATTTAAGTAGGCGTAGTAGTCGTTGTTTCTTCCTCGAGATCTTGCGTTTCCGAATTCACGAATAGATGAGGATACTTCCTTTGCATTTGATCTTGTCTTTCCCAAGTAAACTTGGGTCCCCTTTTGGCATTCCAACGGACCTTGACAATTGGAATTCGGCTTTGTTTTAACGTTTTGACGGAAGTGTCCACAATTTTAACCGGTTCCTCCACAAAATGAAGTTTGTCATCGATAGTAAGCTCCTCGAGAGGGATGACGAGTTCGGATTCGGCTAAACACTTTTTCAAGTTAGATACATGGAAATTAGGATGAACGGAACTCAGTTGAGGCGGAAGATCTAAACGATAAGCAACGGTTCCAACACGCTCCAAGATTTTGAAAGGACCAATATACCGCGGATTTAGCTTCCCGCGTTTCCCGAAACGAATTACACCTTTCCAAGGTGCGACTTTTAACATTACGGGATCACCGACTTGGAAGTCGAGGTCGTTGCGTCTAGTGTCGGTATAGCTCTTTTGACGACTACGGGCCGTCCTAAGCCTATCTCGGATTTGAACGATCTTCTCGGTTGTTTCATGAATAAGTTCGGGACCGGTGATTTATTTGTCGCCTACTTCGGCCCAACAAAGAGGAGAACAACATTTTCGGCCATATAATGCTTCGAATGGTGCGGCGTTAATACTCGCGTGATAACTATTGTTGTAGGAGAATTCGGCGAGAGGCAAGTGCTTATCCCAAGCTTTTCCAAAGTCGACAATGCAAGCTCGTAGCATGTCTTCCAAGGTTTGAATTGTGCGTTCGCTTTGCCCGTCGGTTTGTGGATGATATGCGGTGCTCATGTCTAAACGCGTTCCCAATGCTTCTTGCAAAGTACGCCAAAATCTAGAAACAAAACGGCCATCTCGGTCGGAGATAATCGATAAGGGTACACCGTGTCGGGCTACGATTTCTTTGATGTAGAGTTGTGCGAGTTTCTCCATGTTGTCGGTTTCCTTCATGGCTAGAAAGTGCGTGGATTTGGTGAGTCGGTCAACAATGACCCAAATAGTATCATAACCGCCAACCGTCTTTGGTAGTTTGGTGATAAAATCCATCGTTATCCTTTCCCATTTCCATTGCGGGATTTCGGGTTGTTGAAGTAGTCCGGACGGTCTTTGATGTTCGGCTTTGACTTTGGAGCAAGTTAGGCACTTTCCAACATAAGTAGCGACGTCCCTTTTAATGTTCGGCCACCAATATTGTTCTTTGAGGTCGTGGTACATCTTATTGGCACTGGGGTGAATCGAATATCTTGACTTATGGGCTTCGTCCAAAATAAGGCTTCGCAAGTCCCCATAACTAGGTACCCAAATTCTTCCGGCGAAATATCGGAGTCCGGTTTCATTAACTTCGAATCGAGAGGTGAGGACGTTCAAGTGTTCGAGAGAGATGTTTTCATCCTTGAGAGCTTCGTCTTGGGCTACACGAATTTGACTATTGAGGTTGGTGTGAATGGTGATGTTTAAAGCTCGGACACGAAGAGGCACCGCTCTTTCTTTTCGACTTAAGGCATCAGCTACTACGTTTGCCTTCCCGGGATGGTAACAAAGCTCGCAATCGTAATCGTTCAAAGTTTCAATCCACCGTCGTTGTCTCATGTTTAGTTGCTTTTGATCGAAGATGTGTTGAAGGCTTTTGTGATCGGTGAAGATAGTATTCTTGGTTCCATAAAGATAGTGTCTCCACATTTTAAGTGCAAAGACAACGGCTCCGAGTTCGAGATCATGAGTCGTGTAATTCCGTTCATGAATTTTTAGTTGTCAAGAGGCATAAGCAATGACTTTCTTCCGTTGCATCAATACACACCCAAAACCATGTTTCGAGGCATCGCAATATACAACAAAGTCATCATTGCCTTCGGGAAGTGACAAGATAGGAGCGGTGGTTAGCTTTGTCTTCAAGATTTGAAACGCGGATTCTTGCTCGGTCGCCCAAATGAATTTCTTTCCCTTGTGAGTTAATGCGGTTAGAGGACGTGCAACCAAAGAGAAGTTTTCGATGAATCTACGATAGTACCCGGCGAGACCCAAGAATTGACGAATGTGAGTAGGAGTAGTAGGAGTCTCCCATTTACTAATGGCTTCGATTTTCGTGGGATCGACTTTAATACCTTGATCACTTACAACATGACCAAGAAATTGAACTTCCTTCAACCAAAATTCACACTTGGAGAATTTGGCATAAAGTCGTTCTTGTCTCAAGAGTTCAAGCACAAGTCGGAGATGTTGTTCGTGCTCTTCTTTATTTTTAGAATAGATCAATATGTCATCGATGAACACAATAACGAATTTATCGAGATACGGTTTGCACACGCGGTTCATAAGATCCATGAACACCGCCGGTGTGTTAGTGAGACCAAATGGCATGACAAGGAATTCATAACTACCATAACGAGTCCGGAAAGCGGTTTTGGAGACATCTTCCCCCTTAACCCTTAATTGATGATAACCCGAGCGGAGATCGATTTTTGAATATACACAAGACCCTTGTAGTTGATCAAAGAGGTCATCGATGTGAGGAAGAGGATATCGGTTCTTAACCGTCAATTTATTTAGTTCACGATAATCAATGCACATTCGTAGGGATCCGTCTTTCTTTTTAACAAACAAAATCGGAGCACCCCATGGTGAATGGCTAGGTTGGATAAAACCACGGTCAAGTAGTTCTTGGATTTGACTTTGCAATTCTTGCATTTCAGATGGAGCAAGTCTATACGGTGCACGTGCTACGGGTGCGGCTCCCGGAATAAGATCGATTTGGAATTCTACCGGTCGATGAGGTGGAAGACCCGGCAATTCGTCGGGAAATACATCGGAAAAGTCACTAACAATTGGCACATCATCGATATGCTTCTCATCGGACTCGACTTTCTTAACGTGGGCAAGGATCGCAAAACAACCCTTACGGAGTAGTTTTCTAACTTTAAGGCACGAAACGAGGTTGAGTCTGGTGCAACTCTTATCGCCATAAACAATCAAAGGTTCACCATTCTCGATAGGAATTCGGATTGTGTTAAGATCACAAAGGATGTGAGATTTCGTTTTGACTAACCAATTCATACCGATTATTACATCAAAGCTTCCTAGTTCCATGGGTATCAAGTCAATTTCAAATTCCTTACCCAAAATGTTTAACGTACACCCCCGGTAGTATGTGTCGGCACTTAATAGTTTCCCGTTAGCCACTTCAATGGTATAAGTGGTATCTAATGGAAGAGGTAGAGTGCTAAAAGAATGAGTCAAAGTCTTGGATACAAAGCATTTATCGGCACCCGAATCGAATAAGCAAGAGACATAAGAATTGTTGAGAAGAAACGTACCCGTGACTAGTTCAGTGTCATCCCGGGCTTCCTTGGTGTTGATGTTGAAAGCTCGGACGCGCGTGTTGGGGTTATCTTTCTTCTTTGGGCATGCATTTCTATAATGACCCGTTTGGCCACATTCGTAACAAGTGCCCGTCTTTGGTGCATTGGGCCACTTTCGAGCGACGGGAGTGGCACTTTTACAATCGTTGGCCTTATGACCAATTCCTTGGCACCGATGGCAAATTAGCTTACTACATTCGCCAAAGTGATGTTTGTTGCATTTTTTGCAAAGAGGTAGATTTCCGGCATAACCCTTCTTACCGTCGGAGGTGAAAGATTTCTTGGCAAAGTTGTTGTTGCTTGATTGGGGAGCTTCCCATTTTCTTTTGTTGTTACCCGACTTATCCTCGGCTTTAGGTTCCGGTACTACGATTTCGTCCACCGTCTCTATCAATTTGCGGGCCATGTTCAAAGCTTCTTGATGATTAGGGGGTTTGGATGACATTATTCCGTGTTTGATGCTCTTTGGAAGACCATCCATGTAAAGTTCAACCCTTAAAGACTCAGGGTTCACAAGGTTTGGGCACATCAAGGCTAGTTCAGAAAATCATTGATTATAGGCCTTGAGATCGTTTCCGACCGCTTTTAGAGTTCTTAGCTCTTGTTCGAGCTTTCGGGTTTCCTCGCGCGGAAAGTATTCGGTGATCATCTTTCCTTTCAAATCGGACCAAGAGAGAGCGTGGGCTTCATCGGTACCCACCGATTGTACATAGGTGTTCCACCAAGTGAGAGTGACGCCGGAGAAAGTGTGAGTGGAGTACTTGACCTTGTCTTGGTCCCGACAACCGCTTATGCTAAAAACGGCTTCCGTTTGCTCAAACCATCGAGTGAGAGCAACCGGTCCTCCGGTTCCATCGAAAGTGTGAGGTTTGCACCCCATGAAAGCTTTATAGGAGCATCCCTCGTTTGAGTTACCGGCTCCATTGTTGTTGTTGTTGTTGTTGTTGTTGTTGTTGTTGTTGTGGTTGTTATTATTATTGTTGTTGGATGAGTGACCGGCCATGGCCGCATCTACGGCGGTGGCTATCATGCGTGGTAGAGCTTGTTCGGGAGTTTCACGGCGTGGCGCACGGCGAGGAGGCATTGTTCCTTCAAAACAAAAGAATACCGTTGGTTAGTATTCTAAATAATACTAACCGTGATATGGAATAAAGATAGAGAGAAAATTTTCCTTGACTCGCCTTAAATTCTTTATGCCACAATGTCGGAACGTTCATATGAGTCACCGTAATATAATCCTGGAAATTATATTACCTTGATTCATATGTGCATTCGACATCATTTCATATAGTCAAGGTGGCATGTCAATCAAATTAAACAACGTGAGATTAAGATGAACTAAGAGTAGATATGAGTAGAAGCGTTCGAGTATAAATGCACAAGTAGTCAAGTAATTCCTACTTCAAGTCTATATGCCGGTTGTAGTCTAGACTCACCAATGTACCCTATGACTCGAGGTTGACACCAATGAACTCTAAATCCCTACAACCAACGCTCTGATACCATCTGTAGTGACCCGACAAAATCGTCATTGACGGCGCCGTCTACTTAGGTCCCGTTACGTGGTCATAAGTCTTTAAAACAACGTTTGACCAAAAGATATGTCGCATTCATTTCAAATGTAAAGATTGTTCAAAGTTTACAAGAATAGTTCCACCACAAGTTACGTTACAAAGTTATAAGTACAAATGAAACTTATGCGACACAATTTAAAAGTAGCCAAAAGACGCTCCATGTATGCATATATACTCGACATCCAATGCAAGTATCAAAATAATGAGCTGAAGCATGTATCATGTATCGTTCAAGGACCTGAGAAAAACATAGAAATCTGTCAACGAAAACGTTGGTGAAATCATAGGTTTAAGTAAGTAAGTACAAATGAACCACAAGATTTATAACATTTCAATAATAGTTAACCATTCCAAAAATTTGTTATCACGAGCACCCAATTATCAATGCTTAACATTCCTTCCATAGAACCCCATCACCTTAGTGCTAGAACATACACTGTTTCTCGAAAATATATTTCATTTGTAAACGGTAGCGAACCGTTTGAATGAGGGTTTGTCAAACCCATATGGCCATATAACATAAGTTCTCGCTTACACCCGGCAAGTGTAACTAATGATAATCGAATTGAGGATTTTTGTTCTAAACTCGTATGTAGAATGTTTGTTTTCCTATACTTGTGTTCACTTAGTTAAAAAGGAACGTTTATGTTTTCTCATCCCAAATGTAAGTTTCAAAAGAGTAAAAGTGGGACTATGATCTCACCTTGAGTGCATGAGTAGTAAAGTACTTCAACAAGTAAACGTGTGCAAAGAACAATGCTAGTCTTGACCTAAACAATAGGTTGTATCAATAATGGTAAACACGATAGGTCAAAGATGTTCAATTAGTCCTATGGCTCGTTACGAATCGAATACTACAACATGTGAGTCAAATTGTCATGTTTCATGCAAGATACGAGTATAAAAGCATGTTAGAACGATTTGCACAAACATTTGGTTAAGTTTGATTAAAAGTCAACTTGGTCGGGTCAAAGTCAACGAAAAAGTCAACACGTTTGGGTCGGGTCCCGAACTATTTCTCTGAGGTTTTTAATCATATATGAGAACGTTAGAACAAGTTACATGTGAATCGGAGGTACGTAGCATAGTAAACATTTTTCGAAAAATGGTAAAACGAAACAGAAACTTCAAGTGTAACTGGACGGCGTCCAGTATTAAAGGACTGGACGGCGTCCCAATATCTGGACGACATCCAGTATCGAAGAACTGGACGGCGTCCTAATATCTGGATGGCGTCCAGATTAGTATTCAGGTTCTGTTTGCTGAAAGTCTCAAGTGCACGAACCAAAATCCAAACAAACACAATTTATGATCCGCAAACAATCAAGACAAGTATCTTATACCGTTGGGAAGGTAATTTGACGAGGAAAACAACTAAACACATTTCATCAATCAATCTACCTATTACAACAACCAAACAGCATCTAATGCTTAACATTAACCGCATACAAGTTCATAAATGCAATTCAATGATTCGGGCAACCAATTTACATGAATGATATGCCGTTTCGAAGGTAATCAAGCATATAATCCAACTAAACACTTACCAATAATAATCCATGGCATTCAATGCATTAAAAGTCCATTTTAAGTTCATCAAACCCTAACCCAAATTCACCAAAATCATAAATCAAGTTCATGAAATTTTCTAAAGCAACCTACACAAAAAATTGAAGCTAGTGATACTAGGAACACAATTAGAATATGAACTTTTAACATCTAACAACATATGATCATCCAAAACTCAAGAACAACACACCAAAATTCAAGTTCATGCTAGTTACTTCAAAATAACAAGATCGAGCATACATTTCATATATTCATGTTAGACTTGAGCCATAGACACTAATTAACACTTTTATAAGTTAAAAACATCAAGAACACAAAATCTAGTGATTTTAGAAAGTTACCCAAATGTAATGAAATCGGTATGGAATCGAAGAGGAAGATGCAAGGATCACGAATTTGTAATTTGTTTTGTTGCTAACTTCCTAATCCGAATTTAGATGATGAATTCTTGTTGGTGTTTTTGAGAGAAAAAGAAGAAGAAGAAAGATGGAGAAGATGAAATGAATGGATGAGAGGAGTTTGACTCCTTTGACCTAGTCACCATTTTGGAATTTTGGCAAGTTTAGTCCCTCAAGTTTGAATCGGGTGCGTGAATTACCTAATCGAGATAATTTAAAACGCGTATTAACGAAAGATGTTATAAATATATAACGGACTTTAAAATAGTTAAACGGAAAGTAACCGGAAAAAGGCGGGATGTTACACTGCATATAGAGTGTCTATGGTTATTCCAAATAATATATATAGATGCGTCGATATGATATGTCAAAACTTTGTATACGTGTCCCGATATTTAAAATGCGTAAATAAAAGTATTTAAATACGATAAATAAAGTGCGTAAAATAAATAACAGAAATTAAACGACGATAAATAAAATTGTGAGAATATAAATTGCGATAAATAAAATGTAATCAGTTAGCTAGGAATAGTTAGCTAGGAACAGTTAGCGTGGATTCTTAACAATTTTTTTTTCTCATAGTTAATTTGTTTGTTTCTAACAAATTTTATTTTGTACAATGTTTTTCTTCATTATGCCACTTGTTGGATTCTGGTAAGTCAAAATCCAAATATGAAATTGAATGAAAATGGTTACTTGTGGTGAACGGATTCATATATCTGTAGATGTAAGTAGGATAGTAAATGACTGTTGAATCAGATTCGAAGAATGTACAATGTAACTTATTAATGTGAAATCTAAATATTCCTCGGGTATTACCTACCCGTTAAAATATTTTCACCATTAACAGTTTGTACAAAAGAACTTTTAATTACAATTTTTATGAAAATATACATACATATATATTTTCTTTAGATGTAATCATGGATTTAATGAGTTAATATAGTATTAAACTCATTTGATTTACCGTTTGCACTAGAATACATAATCTCTAAAACATTAGAGATTACATAATTGCCAGGGAGAACGAAGATAATTGATGTAGAACGGTACGTAGAATGATGATTATACTTTAGGTATAGATTGTGATGTCGAGACGTGTGATGCGGATATTGTTGTTGGTGATACTGGTACTGTTGGTGCTGATGTTGGTGGTACTGTTGATGTCAGTGTTGCTGCTGAAGCTGGTAAGTTTTGCACCATATTCTCCAAATTAATTACTCAAGCGCGAAGTTCGTTGACTTCTTCTATTATTCCGGGATGATTGTTGGTCGGAACGAGTGAATGAATAAGGTTTAGAATTTTAGCTAGAATATAATCGTGGCGAGATATTCGGGAAATGAGGGTGAAAATAGTGTTTCGTATTGGTTCGCCGGTAAGTGCTTCGGGTTCTTTGTCAAGAGAGCAATTTGGTTGGTGGAAAGGATCGTCTTCTTATGGTCTCCATCGGTTAAGTCGACTACAAACCCGTCAGATGAATTGGGGATGGATGATTGGTTGATTCATTATGGTGACACTGTTTTCGGAGCTTAGGTGAAACTCCATATCGAAATAGCTGTCGGAATTCGAGAAATTCAAACTGGTTGAGGGATTCATCTCGTACGATCAGATGAAAGATTTTCGATAAGAAATAAATTATAGGATGTAGATTAGTACCCTGCAATACATAATTTACATATGCATATATAATACTAAAATCCCATAAGTTACGGAGGAATCTACGGAAACTGTCAGGCAAAGGTAACAATAACAGATAAGCTAAGATATGAATTTATCTATACACTGTCTATGCAATAGAGGCAGTAAGATGTGTCTAGACTTTAAGGATGATAAGCAAATAATTTTTGACACTAAATGATAAGCAAAACTTTTGACATGCAGACACGGTCGAAGTCCAGACTCATTAATGCATCCTAACAACTACTAGTTAGACACACTAATGCAAGGCCTGGTTCGCTAAGACCACGGCTTTGATACCAACTTTCATGACCCGTCCTAATCCATCTGGACGAATACATTACATTTGGTTACATCGCGAGGTGCTTGACCTCTATATGATACATTTTACAAACATCGCATTCGTTTTTAAAAGACAAACTTTCATTTACATCGAAAGTTGACAGCATGCATACCATTTCATAATATATCCAACTATAATTGACTTAATAATAATCTTTGATGAACTCAACGACTCGAATGCAACGTCTTTTGGAATATGTCATGAATGACTCCAAGTAATATCTCTAAAATGAGCAAATGCACAACGGAAGATTTCTTTCATACCTGAGAATAAACATGCTTTCAAGTGTCAACCAAAAGGTTAGTGAGTTCATTAGTTTATCATAATCATTCAATTCCATCATTTTAATAGACCACAAGATTTCAGATATTTAATTGTACACGTAACCCGAGTACATAATAACACGCGTAACCTGCGAATTAAAATTCATTCATACGGTGAACACCTGGTAACCGACCTTAACAAGATGCATATAGAATATCCCCATCATTTCGGGACTCTCATCGGACATGATAAATCAAAGTACTAAAGCATCTGTAACCCGGATGGGGCTTGTTGGGCCCGATAGATCTATCTTTAGGATTCGCGTCAATTAGTGGCAATTATAATAAACACCAATTCTTAAACTACCAAGCTAAAAAGGGGCATATTCGGTTTGATAATCCAACCATAGAATGTAGTTTCGATCACTTGTGTCTATTTCATAAAGCATTTATAAAAGCAGCGCATGTATTCTCAGTCCCAAAAATATATATTGCAAAAGCATTTAAAAAGGGAGCAAATGAAACTCACGATATTGTATTTTGTAGTAAAAATACATATGACGACATTGAACAATGCAAGGTTGACCTCGGATTCACGAACCTATATCATTCGTATATATATATATATTAAAACATATACTCGTAATTGATCAAATTTGTTATATCTTAATTTATATATTATATATTTAATTTATGTGTGTGTGTGTATATATATATATATATATATATATATATATATATATATATTCAAAATGATTAATATTTATTTAGTTATTCTAGTATATCCATCTTTATATACATAATTATTTAGTGTTATATTTAAAAATCAATAGTTTGTTATGTATAAGTATTTATATAAATAATATTATTAGGTTTGATATATATATATATATATATATATATATATATATATATATATATATATATATATATATATATAGTTATGTGAAATATTTTTATAGTATAGGTAATAAGTATATTTTTATGTACAAAATAATTATCTGTTTAAAAAAGATAGTTTTGATAATAATAATGATTTACTAATAATAATAATAATAATAACTTTGATAATAATAATACTAGTAATGATATTGTCAATACTAATACTTTTAATAATAATATTAGAAATCTTATTAATAATGGTAATATTAATATTCATATTACTTAATAATAATACTTATATTAATAACAATTATTTTAAAATGATACTAATATAAATTTTAATAAAAATGTAGTAAATTTCATCATTTTCATTAAAAAAAAATGATAATATTCATAATCACTATAATAATAATAATACTTATATTAGTAGTAAAATGGTAAGTTATATTTTAAATGATAATCTTAATAATAATAATACTAATAATAGTAACAATAATAATAATAACACTAATAACAATAACAATAACAATAACAATTTATAATAACAATAATAATAATAATAATCATAATAATATATATAACAATTAAAGACTACCTTTAAGTGTTTTTCCAAAAAAAAAAAAAAAAAAAAATTCCACAAACGGGCTCGAACCCGAGACCTCACGCTCACCCGCTTAACACTTAACCATTGAACCGTTCCCAATTTTTCTGAATATAACTCATAATCAATTATATTTAACTCATTCTTTTTCTGTTTTCTTTTCTTCTCTATTTTTTCATGAATCCAAGATCGACCAGTGCCCATTTTTATAAAAGAGATGCGATTTATTTGTTTTGGGATGTGAAATCAGTACATAAACGGTTTATAAATGATTGAGTTAATTAAAACAGAAAAAGAAAAAAAATATTAAAAGAATCAGAAGCAGTTTTTGAAGAACCCGTATGAACTCATAGATTGATTTTGAAATCGAGTACGTTTTAGACAACAATTTCAACATGAAAAAGGTATTAAATCATGATTAGAAACTTTCTGCAACCTTAATTGAACTTAAAACATTAAAATCAAATCGAATTTTACCAAGAACAAAAGGGTTGACTTTTTATTTTTTTAAGTTTGACTTCGAAATTGAAGCTCTATAGGACAAATTGAACTATAAGACTTTATAGATAGTTTGAGAAGAAGGTTTCAAACACAATTACACTTACACATTCTGAAATTTTATTTGAATTCGAGGTTAAAAAAAAATGAACACGAGCAGAGCACAGAGCCTGGGTTCTTCGTTTTCTGTTTAAATTCAACCAATTGATAGCTGTAAAATATATTATGAATTGATAGTTGATAAGGTAATGTTGTTTTATATTAATTAACACTGGATTCAATCGAGCTGTAAAGTAAAATTCATTGACAGAAGAATCAATTCGTACATGGAAGAAAATTAAAAATAATGTAAAGAATAACACTGATTTGTACTGGATTTTGTTGTGTTTTGGTTTGTTGATTTCGACATGTAACAAGAGGGGATAGAAACAAATACAGAGAAAAGGAATAAGAGGAGATCGATAGCAATGGCTAACAGAATTGGTTCCTAATTAGATATATATATATATATATATATATATATATATATATATATATATATATATATATATATATATATATATATATATATATATATTTAATATTAGTAATTAATAATCATATTAATAATTAATAATAATAGTAATAATATTAATAATAATAATAAATAACAGTGGTAATAATAATAATAATAATAATAAAACACATAAATATTATTACTGATAATACTAACAATTCGTATTATTTTTATAATGATAATATTGATAATTTATAATAATAATAATAATAATAATAATAATAATAATAATAATAATAATAATAATGATTCTTAATAATACTGGTAATACTAATATCTAATAAAAATACTAATATTAATCATAATAACTAAAATTATAATTTTTCTACTAGTTATAATAATAATGATATTAATAATGTTAACAATAATATTAATAATATAACAAATTAAATGTATCAAATTTTATATATGTATATCATATATAATTATATTATTAATACTGATATTAATATCACCCTTTATTTTAATGAAAGTAATAATAATCTAACAACTATATTTTAATTTTGTAAGTAAGTTTAGTATATTGATATTATATATTATTTATGTAATACTTATATTATATAATAACATATTAGAATATTTAATATTTATATATATTACTACATTCATATAATATAATTGTGTACCGAGTTCATATATATATATATATATATATATATATATATATATATATATATATATATATATATATATATATATATATATATATATATATATATTCATTTTAATAACATCGTAATTATTTTGTATATTACTTTACATATTTAATGCAAATGATTAAAGGGTGTTATGTTGATTCAAATTAATATATGCACTTATATTTATATTTACATATTTATTTTCACATAATTGTTCGTGAATCGTCGGGAATAGTCAAAGGTCAAATAATTTCATCAAACAGTTCAAAATTTTTGAAGAATCAACATCACAAAATTTGTTTATTGTGTCTGTGATGACCCGG
Organism: Rutidosis leptorrhynchoides; assembly: GCF_046630445.1. Classification (NCBI taxonomy): domain Eukaryota; kingdom Viridiplantae; phylum Streptophyta; class Magnoliopsida; order Asterales; family Asteraceae; genus Rutidosis; species Rutidosis leptorrhynchoides. Next base: position 481,182,742 of record NC_092336.1, read on the forward strand.
AAATTTCTGACCAAATTTAAACTTAATCTTTAACATTTCCGACACGATAAGCAAAGTCTATGAATTTGAAATTCAAAATTTTAAACTATTCAAATACCTTTCGATTGTTCTCAGCGATTCGCGAACAATTATATGTAAATAGATACATATACTATAACTTGAAAACGTGACAAAGTGTTATAAATATGATACTATGCATTAACCTTATTTGTTTGATTATCTGATTGATATATTTAACTATGGGGTTAAAAGATTATGCCAACGATTGAATTAAAAGATATTTATTAAATTATCATGGGTCTCTATGATGAGGTCCACGTTGATTTGAGAAATCATGCATTTTTAACGGTATTCGGAATAATTGGTAAATTGATTGTTAATATGTTTTTGGTTTAAATATCTATTTGAATATAATTAGTTTTGGAAAACTAAATTTTATAATATATATATACGAAATGATTAAAAATTTACTATTAAACGATGCCATTTCAAATTAAAATTTTTACGTATTAAGTCGTTTTATTTTTATGATATAATTTTTGTAATTTTTTTTAGAAACGAAGTTAAATTAAAAATGTACAATTTGTAAAGCACAACGTACAACGTGTAGCTTAAATAGTTGAATTTAAATTAATTCATTTACTATTCACATGAAAACGACATGATAGAAATTATTAATTATAAGTTACATAGAGTACCCCTGAAGTATTTAATAAATACGACTTTTTAAAATTTTGAATTCAATTTACGTATTATATTAATATGTCGACACGCTAGTGAACAAACAAGATGTGAGCTGGAAAATGATGCCATGCGATCGCATGGCAAAATGCCCATAAACCCATGCGATCGCATGGGCAGGTGGGACAGGTCTGATCCTATAAATATCGAACGTTTCTGTTTTTTTTTCTTTATCCATCTATCTCGCATCTATCTCTCAATATATATTATATTTATATTTATTATTATTATTATTATTATTATTATTATTATTATTATTATTATTATTATTATTATTATTATTATTATTATTATTATTATTATTATTATTATTATTATTAATCTTAATATTATTAGTAGTATTATTATTAATTAGTATTATACATAAAATACTACGACGAGGTCATGAGCGTGTCACTTTCAAAATATGTTTTCGAGCGGGATAGAGCTAAGGAAATTATGGGTTATTGCCAAGGAGGTTATGGGTAATGTTCGGGAGTATATTTATGAATCAAACCTAGTATTTATCATCTTCGTTACGTCTACGTACTTTCCTACAATATTGAATCTCAATATTGATACGTAAGCACTCATATTTTATCTTTTATAAATTAATAGTGTATCCATGTCTAGTGCTCGAGTTTATATATTTATACATGCTAGTATGCTAAATTTCGTCGTTAAACAATTTATAATGAATCATGAATTAAATACATATATTACTGGTAAAAGGTATATGATATACACATTTTTGGAAAGTTAACGAAAAATCAATAACTTTTTATTTAGATATCGAATAGTTTCGATGAACGGATTAAAAGATATGATCAACTGAATTATGACTGACGTTAATTGAAATTGCTTTTGAATCTACAATTAAGATTTAAACAACTTGTTTACGAGATTGATAAAATGGATTTTTGAATATTACCAACCAAGTAAATGAATCCTTATACAAGGTACATCTCGTTTTATTGAACTATTGTCAAAATTGACTTTTTGAAATGACTTTGGATAACTTTTGTATGTCGATCTCGAGCATTAGGATTGTGATACACTATGACCTGACCTAGCTTGATAGACATTTATTGACCAACATATGTTCTCTAGGTTGAGACCTACGATTATTTGATACTCTGAGTTCGATCACATTACGATGAACAACTTTATATGCTGCTAAGGTGAGTTTCATATGATCCCTTTTACTCTATACATTTTTGGGCTGAGAATACATGCAATTTATTTTGAACGCAATGGATACAAGTACATAGTAAATTCTACACCGAGTTAGAACCGAAAATCCCTTAACTTTGGTAACTAGTAACTGTCGGTTATAAGAACCGATGGGCGCGAATAGAGATATATGGATCCATAGGGTTTGACATCCCCGTCTGTTCCAGGTATAGAAAGAAACTCTAGCCTGAACTATAAAACAGACGTATGCTATTTGAAGTTAGTACACGTTGGATTACGTGTATTGTACATGTTGGTTGCATGTTAAACGAGAGGTACTTATTATAGACGTTAAGGCTTGGTTACCAGGGTGCTCATTCTTGTAGAATATTTTGATAAACGTTTCTGGATGAAACAACTGAAATCTTGTGATCCATCTTTATATACAGATTATGCGAAATACTAAAACTATGAACCCACCAACCTTTGTGTTGACACTTGTTAGCATGTTTATTCTCAGGTTCCCTAGAAGTCTTCCGCTGTTTGCTTACATGTTATACAAGCTATGTGCATGGAGTCTTGCATGCTTTATTCGAGAAAACGTTGCATTCACAAAATCATCACCATGTATCTATTTTGACTGCATTGTCAACAGAAGTATTATTGTAAACTATTATTTACGGTGATTGTCTATATGTAGAAATCATCAGATATCGAAAACCTTTGATTTAAATATTCATTTATGGTATGCCTTTTCAAAAGAATGCAATGTTTACAAAACGTATCATATAGAGGTCAAATACCTCGCAATGAAATCAATGAATGACGTGTTCGTCCATATGGATTTGGAGCGATCGTCACAGTTGGTATCAGAGCCAGGTTCTAGTGAATCAGGTCTTGCATTAGTGTGTCTAACTGATAGTTGTTAGGATACATTCGTAAGTCTGGACTTCGACCGTGTCTGCATGTCAAAAGTTTTGCTTATCATTTCGTGTCGAAAATTACCTGCTTATCATTCCTAGTCTAGACACTCCTTACTGCATTGATTGCATGAATAGTGTATAGACAAAATTCGTATCATAGCGTATCTGTTACTGTAAACTTTTCCCGACAGCTTTCGAAAGTTCCTCCGTAATTTACGGATCCCTTGTATCATATATAGGTATTCTATGTAATTAGAATATCATCCGATATCCAAAAATCATTTCATATCAAAAATCCTTTATCCAAACTGCATAAGATGAATTCCGCATCTAGTTCGAATTCCTCAGATGCCGACAGCTATTCTGATATGGATTTTCACTCAAGCTCCGAAAGTAATGTAACCAGAATGGATCAACCAATTAGCCATCATCTATTCTGGATGGATTGGGGATGGGTTTGTAGCCTCCTCAATCATTGGAGAAAGGAAGAAGGTGATCCTTTCCATCCACCAAATTTCCCTCTTGGCGGAGAATCTGAAGCACTTACCGGCGAACCTGTTCGAGAAACCATTTTCTCTCTCATTTCTAGAGTTTCTCGTCACGATTATATACTACATCGAATTTCAGATCTTATTTATCCGATCGTCCAAACCGCCGATAATCCTGGTATAATAGAGGAAGTCAACGCACGAAGCTCGGGTAGTGGCTTTGGAAAATATGGTGCGAAGGTTACAAACACCAGCAGCAGCACCAGCAGCATAACCAGTATCAACATCATCAACACCAACAGTATCATTACCATCACCAACAACCACATCCGTATCACACGCCTCAACATCACGATTTGTACCTCGAACATCAACATCATACGCACCATAGATACCAAGGAGTATCAACAACAGCAAATGATGAAGTATTGATTCGTAACTTCATCGGAAAAACATTCTACGGCGATTAAGTAATTTCTAAAGTCTAGAGATTATTTATCCCAGTTCTAACCATAAATCAGATAAATTATAAACTATAAATCAGATAAATTATAAACCCTGATCAGAATGGTGTATGATGTACAAGCTAGACTTGTTCTATCAACAGCATCATCAGTACCCTTAGCTTCACCAACACAATCAGTGCTGTCAACATCATTAGAATCGTCAGCACCTCTAACATCACAAGCTCCGCCAGTTCAAGAATTACCATGGAAATCATTACGAATCAATAACGCATATATTGTATCAACGAGTTATTAACTCATTCCCTCTGAAGAATTTATATGTATACCATATATATAAATTTTCAAAATAAATTTTTCTGTACTAAGCTATTATGTATGGAACTTAACTACTCGGTTAATTCATATTACTAATATGCTATGATGTACATCCTTCGTTAATAACTTAACCTTCGTTAACTACAATCTCTGTTTCAATTCAATGAATTTCGTTTCATAATAAACCAAGTGTATTATTCAATAACATGGTTGATTTTACACTTTCATCTTCGATGCACTCGAAACTTTCTAGAAAACATCATTTGCACCTTGCGAAGTTAGCAAGAATTCCACGAATACCAACATCCTTTATCGAGGAATATCAATAAGAATAAATAATGAAGTATTGATTTCATTAGTGAAATACTCCGCGAAGATTATGCAATCTCTAATGTTTTACAGATTATTCATTTCTAATTCAAGCCAAAAATCAAATGAGCTTAATATGATATTAACTCATTAAATATGTATTACATCTGAAGAAAATATACATACATATATTTTCATAAAGACTGTAATGAAAATCCTTTTGTACAAAATATTAATTGTGAAATCTTTAACGGGTAGGTAATACTCGGGAAATATATAAGTTCACAATTAATATGTTAGATTGTACATTCTTCAACTTTGAATCACAAATCTATTAATCATGCTCACAATGATACACAATCATCTCATACAAATTCAATTACACATTCTGATAATTGACGGATCAGAATCCAATTCATAACTCTGAACCGGTGACATCATTCTTAGATCTCTACATCTTTCAAAGCTATGCTTTGACTTCAAAACCGTGCAAGATCCTTTAGCGTTGTTTTTACCGAAAATAATCTTGAAATTCCTTTTCAAAGTATCCAGTATTATCAACCATTCAACCAGTCAATGACGACCTTTCAGACCGGTAACTTTGGCATACACGTTTTTGTTACCGGGGAACCTTTCATGTTCCACCACATTAGCAGTAAATTTACTAACAACTTCATTGATCCTTGATCTTCCAAAAAATTCTTATACTCATTAAAACCCTATCATGTATTCATCCACATCTCTTAACAATAATTGCCATACGAATTACCGGGAATTAACAATCAGTATTTTGAAATCTTGCAGCACGTCTAAGCCAACAGTTATATGAGTACATATAACGTCTACCTCCTGGACTTACATATTTCGAATGTGAAGTTCCTGAAAAACACCCTGAACTGCGAACTAGTTCTAGAAATGCTGATGAAGCAGCAAAAACTGTAAACGACTTTAACAGTCAAAAGTTTGATGATAAAGAATGGTATGGTGGTAAAGCTGAGAAAAAGAGAATGTTTGGAACTGGAAAAAGGATTGAGCAAAGTATGAAGGAGGCTGTGGATAAATCACAAAGACTGAACCTGCCTTCAAAGAATACAAATGATTCAGTGTCTGCTGAAATCCTTAGCAAATACCTTACTCCTTCCCTTCATTACGGACAATATTCTTCATCATTATCATTATCTTAAATATTCTAAGATATCATCGTATCTTTCATTATAAATATCCTCAATATTTCTGAGGATAATTTCGTGACTATCTGAAATTATTCATTCCTTCACGCTATCTGTGTTACATCATAAAAGAAACTGTGTTAGTTTCTAAATTCTGAAAAATTCAAGTTTAAAATCTGAATGTTTTGAAGTAGTATTGGGAACTGAAGCATGAATTAGTATAATATAATGACGTCAGGCCAATGTGATTATATTACAGTAAGCCATGCTGAGTTTCTAATGGAACGTGATGAAGGTTCACAGATCCCACCCTCATCATGAACCATGTTACATAACTCTTTCATTCTATTTAATCTCTAAAATTATCAAGAAAACATATTTCTTGATGATTCGGTCTTTTCCAGATATTCTGGTAATTTGACAAATCAAGATCGTGCCATTACAATTTCTTTCCTTGAACATTAATTATGTTCATTCCGAAATCCATACCTACGAATTCTGGACCATTATCCGCTTGCCTTAAGGTCGAGAAGAGAAAACAATAACACAGCTTCTAAATATAAAGAAGAGTATAAATCACAGCAAATAGAAGAGATCATTAACCGTAGATGTCAATAATTATGGAAAGACAAATGCAAGGAAGGATTATGAAAACCACTACCCCAAGAGTGAAGTAAAAGTAAACAGATTCCTCCGGTGGGAGTTGGAATAGAAGGATGATTGTGGTGGTGGTCATAATAATATTAAGAATCAGAACTGGATGAAGCATTTTCACAATCTTGTGAAAGTATGAAACGAGGAAGAAGATGTAGGAGTAGTGAAAATAATGAAATGGAAGAAGTCAATTTATAGCAAAAGATCAGACATAGCAATCGAGGTAGATTACGCATTCAATCAAAGGAAATCTTAAATTCCTTAATTCCCGAAGAACCAAATCTTATTTAGAGTATGAAGATTTTCTATTCCTTAAATTTCGAAAATCAATCGTTACTACGTCAAAAGTTAAAATGAGTCTCTATTCCTTCAATTCACTAATTTACGATAACTTCTTTCATACGCTTCGAGTAATCAGATTGTTATATCCATATTATTCAACGGTGATAAAACTCTATTTATCGACTCATATACGTCATGAAAACATTTTTATTGTTAGCCATGACGACCTCACTCAAATTTCGGGACGAAATTTCTTAAACGGGGGGATACTGTGATGACCCGGAAATTTCTGACCAAATTTAAACTTAATCTTTAACATTTCCGACACGATAAGCAAAGTCTATGAATTTGAAATTCAAAATTTTAAACTATTCAAATACCTTTCGATTGTTCTCAGCGATTCGCGAACAATTATATGTAAATAGATACATATACTATAACTTGAAAACGTGACAAAGTGTTATAAATATGATACTATGCATTAACCTTATTTGTTTGATTATCTGATTGATATATTTAACTATGGGGTTAAAAGATTATGCCAACGATTGAATTAAAAGATATTTATTAAATTATCACGGGTCTCTATGATGAGGTCCACGTTGATTTGAGAAATCATGCATTTTTAACGGTATTCGGAATAATTGGTAAATTGATTGTTAATATGTTTTTGGTTTAAATATCTATTTGAATATAATTAGTTTTGGAAAACTAAATTTTATAATATATATATACGAAATGATTAAAAATTTACTATTAAACGATGCCATTTCAAATTAAAATTTTTACGTATTAAGTCGTTTTATTTTTATGATATAATTTTTGTAATTTTTTTTAGAAACGAAGTTAAATTAAAAATGTACAATTTGTAAAGCACAACGTACAACGTGTAGCTTAAATAGTTGAATTTAAATTAATTCATTTACTATTCACATGAAAACGACATGATAGAAATTATTAATTATAAGTTACATAGAGTACCCCTGAAGTATTTAATAAATACGACTTTTTAAAATTTTGAATTCAATTTACGTATTATATTAATATGTCGACACAACAAACAAGATGTGAGCTGGAAAATGATGCCATGCGATCGCATGGCAAAATGCCCATAAACCCATGCGATCGCATGGGCAGGTGGGACAGGTCTGATCCTATAAATATCGAACGTTTCTGTTTTTTTTTCTTTATCCATCTATCTCGCATCTATCTCTCAATATATATTATATTTATATTTATTATTATTATTATTATTATTATTATTATTATTATTATTATTATTATTATTATTAATCTTAATATTATTAGTAGTATTATTATTAATTAGTATTATACATAAAATACTACGACGAGGTCATGAGCGTGTCACTTTCAAAATATGTTTTCGAGCGGGATAGAGCTAAGGAAATTATGGGTTATTGCCAAGGAGGTTATGGGTAATGTTCGGGAGTATATTTATGAATCAAACCTAGTATTTATCATCTTCGTTACGTCTACGTACTTTCCTACAATATTGAATCTCAATATTGATACGTAAGCACTCATATTTTATCTTTTATAAATTAATAGTGTATCCATGTCTAGTGCTCGAGTTTATATATTTATACATGCTAGTATGCTAAATTTCATCGTTAAACAATTTATAATGAATCATGAATTAAATACATATATTACTGGTAAAAGGTATATGATATACACATTTTTGGAAAGTTAACGAAAAATCAATAACTTTTTATTTAGATATCGAATAGTTTCGATGAACGGATTAAAAGATATGATCAACTGAATTATGACTGACGTTAATTGAAATTGCTTTTGAATCTACAATTAAGATTTAAACAACTTGTTTACGAGATTGATAAAATGGATTTTTGAATATTACCAACCAAGTAAATGAATCCTTATACAAGGTACATCTCGTTTTATTGAACTATTGTCGAAATTGACTTTTTGAAATGACTTTGGATAACTTTTGTATGTCGATCTCGAGCATTAGGATTGTGATACACTATGACCTGACCTAGCTTGATAGACATTTATTGACCAACATATGTTCTCTAGGTTGAGACCTACGATTATTTGATACTCTGAGTTCGATCACATTACGATGAACAACTTTATATGCTGCTAAGGTGAGTTTCATATGATCCCTTTTACTCTATACATTTTTGGGCTGAGAATACATGCAATTTATTTTGAACGCAATGGATACAAGTACATAGTAAATTCTACACCGAGTTAGAACCGAAAATCCCTTAACTTTGGTAACTAGTAACTGTCGGTTATAAGAACCGATGGGCGCGAATAGAGATATATGGATCCATAGGGTTTGACATCCCCGTCTGTTCCAGGTATAGAAAGAAACTCTAGCCTGAACTATAAAACAGACGTATGCTATTTGAAGTTAGTACACGTTGGATTACGTGTATTGTACATGTTGGTTGCATGTTAAACGAGAGGTACTTATTATAGACGTTAAGGCTTGGTTACCAGGGTGCTCATTCTTGTAGAATATTTTGATAAACGTTTCTGGATGAAACAACTGAAATCTTGTGATCCATCTTTATATACAGATTATGCGAAATACTAAAACTATGAACCCACCAACCTTTGTGTTGACACTTGTTAGCATGTTTATTCTCAGGTTCCCTAGAAGTCTTCCGCTGTTTGCTTACATGTTATACAAGCTATGTGCATGGAGTCTTGCATGCTTTATTCGAGAAAACGTTGCATTCACAAAATCATCACCATGTATCTATTTTGACTGCATTGTCAACAGAAGTATTATTGTAAACTATTATTTACGGTGATTGTCTATATGTAGAAATCATCAGATATCGAAAACCTTTGATTTAAATATTCATTTATGGTATGCCTTTTCAAAAGAATGCAATGTTTACAAAACGTATCATATAGAGGTCAAATACCTCGCAATGAAATCAATGAATGACGTGTTCGTCCATATGGATTTGGAGCGATCGTCACAGTGTCGGAACCATATAAAGATTAAGTTTAAATTTGTTCGGAAATTTTCGGGTCGTCACAATTGTCGCGCCACATGTCGCGCTCTAGTTGATCACTTGAATTTCAAGCAAATTGTTATATCCAAGGAATTACAACTCTACAGAACCAATTGTTACCGAGAATGAAAGCTAGCTAATTTATTCGGACGATTAGGCAAACTAAAAACAAAACAAAGATACATTTTGTTCAATAATAAACAACTAGCGCAAATAATATTTCGATATTTTGCATCAAGTAACCTGCCACAATCATATGAATATTTGACCTATTTTTTTTTTTTTTTAATATGTTGACAAAAAAGTTTGAACTTGTGTCATATACTCATATCTATCACTTTCAAATCCGATATGAATTAAAGTTAAATCCAATTTCATACAACTTTATAACTCAAATACTTGAACCAAATCTTACTATGGTTAAACTAGTTACTTGGTAACTACACAATCAATCAATATATACAGTACACCTAATAGCACAATATTGTTTTAAAATAAGTTAACAAGATCGGAATGTAAGACTCCTTTTTTATGTTCTTTTTATGCGTGTGAATGAAAAGCAAAGGGAATGGTTATGGTCGTGAAAGGGATCTATGTCATTTATTTATCACTACCACCATTCCACCACTTCATTCCATTTCATGATACAACTTTATCTACTTGTTTTAGCTTTTTGATTAAGTTGGTTATAAAGCCCAACCATTAAGGACTTCACCAACACATCAAACATGGACAAGAAAACAACACCATTATAAGTTGTCAATTGCCTTATAAAAGCTCATAATTATAATCTAAACAAAGCTAATAAAAGCTTGTTTGTAACTAACTATATATGTATGATTGTGATATGTGTAATCTTGATAGTAACTGTGGGCTGAAAAATAAACGGAAGATTAATTAAGAATATTTGACATAAACAAACTATCAATCAAATAATGTGTTACATGTTTTATGTCTACAAAAATAAACCTAAAAGTTATAGTGATTTTCCAAAATTAACATGATATCACAAACAAATGTGAATTCAAAAGGAAATCACGAGTGATGGTGGGATATTGATGTGCAAATGCTTCTTTATTTACTTTATTACTAAATTTTATTAAAAAAAATATTTTCTTAGTGGAGGAGAATTTTGTTGTTGATATAGTTGTATGTGCTTTATGCTTCAAGGGAACCCATTAAGGTATTTCTTTTCTATATAACGATAGTGTGATAATCCCACATTGAAAAGGTATATATCCATGGGTAGGATACTAGGATTACTTTCTATTTTTCTTTCTAAAGGCGAAAAATTGATACACGAACTATTTGATATTAGTTTGTAATTCGTTACTAATGTCATCTGCGTAATTTTAAAGTTTTAAGAATAACATTGTAAGAAAGATAAAAATATCATCAAAGTGCCATTATCGAGCCCACATTTAATTATATTGTGTCATAAGTTTGACTGTATAAATCTATATAATAATTTTAATATATTATATTAAATTTATTTGGAAAAAAAACGAGTTTAAAGAAAGGAACAAAATGGGTGATCAAATGGTCCATCACCAATTCATAAAAGGGGAGATAAATTCTCGTGTTGAAGATATGCGATTGCATCCACTATGGTTGGAAATGTATGGCACCACCAACTATAGTGCAAATATGTGCGAGCCCACTATTTACACTAACCAATTATGTCATGTATCCGATCTTAGGGAATGTTGTTTTTCCTAAAATGTGTCATTTCACTATACAACAATTATTTCAAAAATCATGTTGTAAAATCCGGCGAATCTTATTATTCATTACATTTGTAAGTATGTAAAGTGGAAGGGTCTAAAATATACTCCCTAACTTGTAATAATTATCTGTTAGAATTTTGTTAATAGTTAATAGACCACTCGGGCCGCAACGGTGACTCTAACGTGTAGTCAGATAATGCATATTTTGAAAGAAATAAAATAATATGACCGTAACATGGTAATATTAGTTTTTTCCGAATGAATAATAATTTTAGGGTTTAAGCTATCGAACAAGGGCGATTCTATGTAGTGTGTGGTGGGGTACTATGACCCCACTACTTTAAAAAAAATTTATACAATGTATACATCAAATTGTATAGGACAGTACTAAATTTAACAATGTGACCCCATATATTTTTAAAGTTTATAGATTTTTGGAGGTAAATAATCACTAAAGTACCTTTTAAATATAATTATCATTGGGGAAAAAATTGGGACCCCGTTGAATTTTCATCCTGGAGTCGCCACTGCTATCGAATGATCGTATACTTCTTTTTTGTCACAATATAACCAAAAAAATACCAGTGTAGGCCATAAATTTTAAAAAAAATGTGTTAATGTAAACCAACTTAACTTGTTAAACTGATAAATAAGATTATTCGTTTGACTTTTTTCCGAAACTTTGACTTCGAAATTCGGATTCATTTCTTCGATTTAAGATCTGTAAATTTACTGATAGTTTACGAAGAGATTTCGATCACACATGTATTTTTATATTTCGCTATAACCTCTCAGATTGATCCGGTGCTCAAATCGTGCATGATATTTGGTGAAGGATGAGCTCGAGATCAAACCCCATGAATTTGTTGTTGATTATTAGTTATGATGATGTGCGAAACTTCGTTTGATTTTATGATTCACTAATCTGAAGTCAATTTGTTAAGAGAATCATCTTTGATCGATTTTGTAGATTGAGCTTCAAAAAAAGTATACTTTTTTTGTTCCAATGTAAGTTATATATTCAAAAAAACTAATGTATGTCACATACTTTCAAAAAGTGTATCGATGTAAACATAAGGTAACATGTTTAGCCGATAACAGGTTACCTTTTGTTTACATCGATACACTTTTTGAAATTATGTGACCTACATTAGTATTTTTTTGGGTATATAGCTTACATTTGGAAAACAAAAAGTATATAACAATTTGGCAGCCTAAACCCATACTTTTATAACCAAATGAAATGATTTATATATATAAATATATAAAAGAAATATCCTAAATCTGTACAACGAAAATATCAAACTATCGTGCTCGACAAACATATAACCTAACTTGAGCTCACAACTAAAACTAAAGACAACCGACGATATAAAACACACAAATAAAACCAATTACACTCAACTAAGAGAGTACCGAAATATTAGACAACTAAAATTTAGGAATTACCTACGGTTATGGATCATAATCGATAACAAGCCAAAAAGAAAGTATTAAATATCCTTGACAAACTCGAAAAATTATTGCATTTCGCTCTTTGAATTGATATTCTTCATTTTTTTATTTTTTGGTTTAAACGGAGCCTTCGAATGGTCTCTGAAATTGATAAGAATTACATCGACTTTCACGACTCTCAAATTGCATCAGCAATGTCAGCTTTTGACATTGAATAGTGGTGGTTTTTTAAATCTTTATTTTCTAACTAAAATAAATATATATAAAAAGTTGAGCAATAATTATATAAAAATAACATTAAATAAAAAAAATAGCATAAAGTAAATTAATATTGCATAATTTTAATTCGAAAATTACATAAATTAAACGTTAAAATAAAGATTACATAAACATATTATAAATTATGCATCGCGTTTGATGTGTGAAAATGGTAAAAATTGTTGAGCGTTTGTAGAATAAATATGTTATTTTGATTTGTTAAAAAGGAAAAAAGAAACGATAATACTACCGTCTGAAAATGGTCAAAAGCCACCAATCATTCACAGCTCGCCGCGTGGCACTTTTCACATAATCTTTTCTCGTCAGACATGTGACTGGCGCCTTATGAGCATCACCGATAACGCCCCATTAACGGCGTTAGTGGGTGTTATAATTACCAATTGTCGCCAGTTTTGAAATTAACGCCGCACTTTGTATGGTCTTAGTTTGTTTGAAGTTAGGTATGAGTATATTTTTTTTGAACGGCTAAAACTTTTATTAAAATTAGCGAGTAGGTAGAGAAACAAAAACATAAACACAAAAACTTTGTGTTAATTATATATATCTTGTAATCTCTAGGAATCATGAACAATCACTTTATTTTGAACACACACACACACACATACATACACACACATATATATATATATATATATATATATATATATATATAAAATCTAATGATCTAGTGATGTTAATGTGATACAGGTTTCACTATCTGTTTGAAGCTACTATGCCATTCTACATAATATTAAAAAATAGACGAATTAAAACCACATGTACTTAACATCTAACTAACAAATTCGTACAAGAAACAACCGACGAAAAAAATAATCATTTTAAACAAAACCCAAAACGTAATAACAACTGACGTCAAATCAAAAGCATCCAAGCTCGAACCGACTCCCGCAACGCATTACCCAACCAGGGCCGGTCCCGAGAATTTAGATACCTAGAATGAGATGGAAAAAAAGGCCCCTATACCTAAAGAATAATATTTATAAAAAAATCCCTCCGAGCCTTGCTAGAGTACTAGGGACTATGATTTCTTTTTTAATGGGGCTTTTGATTGTTGTTATTAGGCTTATTGTGTTTTGTCTTCGCTACTTAAATTGTGTTTTCATAGTTCTCATCACTGATGTGAAAAAACCCGATTACTCTCCGATTACTCATTTTTAAGAATAGTATGTTTCGTTTTTATCCGTTTAATTAACCGGTCAGCGTCGATTGATGGGTCAAAATCGAATTTACTATTCAAAGTCATAATTGGTCAACACTTTAATATGGATTTAAATTTAAACTAGAAATTTAGAGTTCTAGAATTAAATAAACAATTTTAGACAATTATTTTAAAGTTTATATTTACGATTTTCTTCTATATTTACACATATAGTTTTTGAAAATTTTATATTTAAATGTATAAAGTACAATCTGATTAATCATTAAATTGATGATTACTCCTTCCAAAGTCTCGATCGATTAATACTCGAATAGCTTGCAACCTTGATTCTCATGTTACTCAAATATTCAATTGTGTCTATATATAAAAAAAAAAATAATTGAGCCTTTAAAAATCATGGACTGTGAGCGGTAATCACTTTGTTTCTCTCCAGAATTCTTGAACATTTCTCATAATATTAGATCCGTAAAATGTCCATCAACTTCCCATAATGCACACTTATAGACGTCATTAATTTTCCCACCTCTATCTAATTCATGTTTCTTTTTTCTATATTGATAAAGATGGAGGCTATAATGGTTGCACGTTTGTCAAACATGTGATTTAACTCCTCATAATGACAACTACGACATGCTCTTCCAGAGTTATGTCCGAAATTTCCTTCAACACATAATCTATTCACGAAAGTTCTAGCTAGCTAATAACTCGAATAAAGCACACCACCCGGGTTCAATCCTTGACTATGGCCAAATTGTTCAAAAAGGGAGTGTGACTAGAGGGTGCGCATAATGCGCAATTCACCTGGTACCAGGTCTCGCGCTCGGGGGCTTGATTACCCGAAGTTTTACCTTCTATGGGGGAGCCAATGTGCTCGTTTATAGGAGGGTTTCCTCGCTTACCAAAAAAAAAAAAAAAACTCGAATAGATAAATAGATATATAACATCGCGCATTCCATCACATTTAATATGTTATACTAGATTTAAGAGCTCGTGTGTTACACGACAGCTCCAAAAAATAGTATTTGACGAAACAATTTATAATTGAAATTACCATGTTCTGATCAAGGCATTATAGTTTTTAAAATTGTTGTGAGAATGTACATCATAAGTAATAGAAAATGTATTCTTCAAAGAGCTAAGTTTCGAGTATAAATAGTTATAAGTGAATTTTAGTTATTAAATAAATAAATATAGAAATTGATACGAAGATTCAGAACTTAATTAAGTGTTGCGACTACTATTACCCTATTTTGATCAAGACATTTGTCTACAACATGTTGAAGTTTAACAAAAAAAAATGCAAAACCGGTCAAAGTGTCAAAATGGACAACCACAACACTTACTAATTATAAGTTTGGAAGTGTGATGATGTATTAGAAAGTGTAAGTTTCATACATGTGTTTGTTCAACCAATGTTAGTTGATCAACACCACAAAATGAGCATCCATTTTCGAACCGACACCTTTGATACTTCAAATACAAACAACAACATTCTGTTAGTATATTAATCTGGATAATTTTAATCATTTCTAAATGTTATAAATGTAAAAAATTAAAGAAAACATGTATAAATATAGGGGGATGATTCTCACACACTGTTTTTTGATCCTCACACACCCTTTTACCCTATTATTAGGGAGGAGTTCAAGTAAATTGGTGTGAGGATCAAAAAATAGTGTGTGATAATCATCCCCCATAAATATATTAGCTAAGTTCTCCTGAGCTAAGTGTATCGTCAATTAGCATGCAACACAGTGTCCTGCAAAAGAAAATATGTAGTACTAAATTAGACAAGTAGACAGAATTCTTGATTAAAAATCGTACAAACCAGAACAATAGAAATCAACACATCATATGACGACTAAAAAAACCTACAAATAAACCACATGTTCATCTAAAACTGTACATGGCAATCTCATTTAAGAAACTGTTTTTCAAATGGGTGGTTGAGTAGTTGGGTGCTTGAGAATCTCCAAAGGAGACCCAGGTTCAATCCCCACCAACTCCACTTTAGGGCCTTACCTTTCAAAAAAATTTAAAAAAAAGTCAGACTAACTGAATACACATGACTAACTGCAAATACAAATTTAAATACAGGAAGTAAAACTAACACATTTCTATTTCAAACAAATACATTTGTAGTTCTAACATATAACTTTGCTTTCTATACTAACGCCATAACACTTGAATTCTAATAACCACCAAAACAACAGATTTCCAATTTAACTAATTTGTTGCTTACCAAATCCACGTCAGAAACAAAGAAGTGCAAAATCTGATAACATGCATGATAACACATTAACACACCTGGAAGAACAACACCAGTCAACAACAAAGAACAACTGAATCAAACAAAAAAGAAAAGGACAAATTATACGTAGAAAAACGACTTGCAAGCAAGAAAAAATAATATGGAAAGCCATAGAATTTTCTAAGGTAAACCATGAAATATTGAGAAAAAAAAAAAAAAAGGGCACGTACCCATTATTAGTGACATTAGAAAGACGTGTGTAGCAACACGAAAAAAAGCCCAAACAAAAGCAAAAAGAGACTCGAACCCACGTAGCAACACAATTGATTTCTAAACTGCAATAAACATATATCTATACATATATATAAATAAAATAGAAATATAAATAATAATAATATATATACAACCCTTCTAAAATATAATATCAAACCTATAAGAAAAAGATGAATGGGACATGAAGGTAGAATAAAAAAAAAGGACAATACATGTGTCAGCTTCAAGTGACTTTTTATAAGAAAAAGATCAATAGAATAACTTCGAGTAACTTATGATAAGAAGAAGATGAATGGGACATGAAGGTAGAATCAAAAAAGGACAATACCTGTGTCAGGTTCAAGTAAATTGATCATTATTGCTATTATTGTGAAACTTTGCATAAGTACATGTTAGACTGCAAATCTCAATTGATCATTATTTCATTATTGCTATATCTTTTCAGTTAAAATGATAAAGGGACGAAGTTTAAAGTTGATCAAAAATAGCCATGAATGTCTTCAATTTCATTGAACTTACAAAAAGCTTCAAAATTAAAGATCAAAACATATCCTTTACCAGTTATGACATAAACTGCAAAATTACCCTTCTAGACACCATACCGATCTGACCCATGAACCAACCTTATCCAGTGAACCCATTTTGACACCTCAACTTTGAAAACCAACAACCTACACATAACTGAACAAATCCGCATATCCTACTTGAACCTGAAAAACAATCAATTTAGAAGCAACAAATTATATGACGTAGGAGGTGAATTGGTATCAAATATCATACATTAAGGTTGAAAATGAATATAACAACTTCTATGAAGTATGTGAAAACCCTGGTCTAACTTATGAAAAAATAAAACACATATTTGAAATAAAATTTAAGCATCTCAACTATTAGCATATCCCATTTTTTACCCATTTTAAGATTGACCATTTTCGGCCCATTACCCAACCCATAGACTCATCCATCAATTTTTCCACCGCCAAAGGAAACATATTCAACTTCTCACAATTGACCATAGTTATCTCAAGCTGCTTCCCATAGTTTCCCACACCAAAGATATGTTCAACTTCAGCTTCATGCTTTAGCTTTAAAAAAGTCCTATAAGTAAACATAAGTTATTTTAGCATATAAGATAAAAAAACATGGAGGACCTGTACTATTATCAAATCACCTTCCACTACCTCTTAACTTTAGAACGTTCATGTTTACAACATAACGAAAGTTAGCGTTGCTATTTTGTTGGAACGTTACACTGGTTACAAACTTATAATGAGAAGCAAGCTTGAAATTCAGTTATTCAAAAGATCGGAAAAAATATACATCAATACCTGTGAATTCGTCTGTCCTTTCGGCATGTGGTGATTTGATGGTGAACCTCTCACTTTCCAGAGTCAAGTGATGGTTGTGATATGTTACTACTTAGTTTGGTTACAGGATATGCAATACCATTGATCAACGACCCTATCATAATAAGAGACCATTATGACAATGTCATTTTATAAAAAACTGCGACATCATAGTAAATTCTCGTTAGTAGGAACCTACTCGTTTATGCAATTTAAAAATTCATTTCACAGGTACTACATATAAGAGAATATAAATTTGACATTTTTGTAAAAAGAAACAGAGTGTTGGACAACAAAAAATATTAACAAACACATAGACATGAATATAAAATATAAGGCTGAGTCGTGCACAACAACACTCATTTACAAACACATAAATATGGATATATATGCTGATGTATGTACGTGTTATGTAACTTACATCCTCATCAGATGAACCCCATAGAGGATGCATACGCAAGTCATAAGCTTTAGCAAGAATTCCTTCTGATAATACCTCGCTAACCGCAGGCCTGCAATGGTTCTAAAACAATAGAACGTTATATACACGCATCTCTTTAAGAAAACTTAGAGCTACAATGTTCTGGTTAAAAATACCAACCACGAATTTATCCAAGTCCTTTAAATACATTTTGGAATTATGTTGAATCTACAACGAAAATTGCATTATAGCCTGAGATACCGTAAAACATAAAACACAAGTTAGAAAATTGGCGAGAAAAATACAAGTACTTTGAATTCACGAAATGCTTTTTTTAAAGTATAAAACCTTCTAAATCATTTTTCTGGGATATCCGAGCTTATGGGTTATCATATTTGAGTTGATACTAGTTTACAAATGATCGAGACTTTGGTAAAAAGCGTTTTGAATCAACTTGATATGGCCTTACCATAACATGAGCATAATCATCTCAGCCCTATCGTTTATAATATGCGCCTAATCATTTCCACTGACCCATTTTCACGTCTTGTGACAAAAAATCACATATATGTTGTTCTAATTCTAAATAGTTTATAGTAGAACGTAATGTTCCAACACATGCTTGACCCAACTGGTAAATGATACAAGATTCAAAAATCATGGATAAAGAGAAACAAAATTGATTAAACATATTTGATGCCCTTTTTACAAACCAAAACCAATTCGATAAAAAAATTCGATTCGTCCCTAAAAACATAGGTGTGGTGTTAATTACGTTTTTCTGTATACAACAAAACTCGATTTCCTTTCTGAAATTTCAACCATTATAAGTACAAATCATCAAAAATCAATTGCAAATCATCAAATCACATGACAAGTGACAGAGCGAGAACCCTGTGAAGACCCGTCCTAATCCACCTGGACTAAGTCATCAACATTTGGTCTCATTCCGAGGTACTGTCCTAAGTATGCCATGAGCGACTCCATGTAATATCTTTAAAATGAGCAAATGCACAGCGAAAGATTTCTTTCATACCTGAGAATAAACATGCTTTAAAGTGTCAACCAAAAGGTTGGTGAGTTCATAGGTTTATCGTAATCAATAATTTCCATATTTTAATAGATCACAAGATTTCCATTTCCATTTCTCATAAACATCATCTCATATCAGGCATTTCGCACTGCATAGAGATAAAAATCATTCATATGGTGAACACCTGGTAACCGACCTTAACAAGATGCATATAGAATATCCCCATCATTCCGGGACTCCCTTCGGACATGATAAATTCGAAGTACTAAAGCATCCGGTACTTTGGATGGGGCTTTTTGGGCCCGATAGATCTATCTTTAGGATTCGCGTCAATTAGGGTGTCTGTTCCCTAATTCTTAGATTACCTGACTAAAAAGGGGCATATTCGGTTTAATAATCCAGCCATAGAATGTAGTTTTAAGTACTTGTGTCTATTTCATCAAAAATTTATAAAGCAGCGCATGTATTCTCAGTCCAAAAAATATATATTGCAAAAGCATTTAAAAAGGGAGCAAATGAAACTCACTATACGATATTTTGTAGTAAAAATATGCATACGACGAAACTGAACAATGCAAAGTTGACCTCGGATTCACGAACCTATATCATTTATATATATATTAACACGTAAAATGGTAATCGAACAAATTTATATATTATTAGTGATCTACTCGTTATTTTAGTAACTTACGTGTTTCATTAATAACTTAATTAATTCTATTTATTTTGTATACTTTAGATAAAAAAAAATATCAATGTAGTTATGTAATATATTTTTCTTATATATATATATATATATATATATATATATATATATATATATATATATATATATATATATATATATATATATATATATATATATATATATATATATATATATATATATATATATATATAATATTTATTTAGTAAATTAGTAATAATAATCTTAATAATGATAATGAAAATAATAACTTTGATAATAATAATAGCCGTTTTGTTTGTAGTAATAATAATACTGTAATAATAATAATAATATTAATGATAATAATAATGATAATAAAAATAATGTAAATAAAATTATATAAAAATTAGATTAATGAAAATAGTAATAATGATAGTAATAATGATAGTAATAATGATAATAATAATGATAGTTTTAATATTAATGTTACTACTAATAATGTTCTTTAATGATAATACTAATACTAATGTTAATAATAATAATAATAATAATTTTAAAATTATGTTAATACTAATAATAATAATAATACTTAATGATAATACTAGTAATAATAATAATGATAATACTATTAATTATACTAATAATCATATTACTAATATTAGTGATAATAATAATTAACTTAATAACAACAACAATTAATAATAATAATAACAATAAAAACAATAATACTTGAAACTACCTTTAAAAGCTTTTTCCCAAAAAGAATGCCTTAGACAGGGCTCGAACCTAAGACCTCTCGCTAACTCGGCAACATTCCAAACCACTCCTCCATCCCTTCATTTTTGTTATAATCCGTATCCAATTTTATATAACCTAATTAATATCACGACCCAAGAAATAATCATAACATTGTCATGGCCCAAATAACAGTCCATTAATCTTAAAAATCTCGACAGCCCAAAAGTACTTTAAAGAGGAACCCAATATAATTAGTCCATTAGTAACCAATAAAAGATTTCGGTTATAATTTGTATCTGATCAAAACACAAGAGGCCGTTTAAATGAAGTAGTAGACTAGGGTTTCGGTTCATCATTGTCATTATCACAGGTTCATCGTTATCATCAGGTACATCACCGAAAACATCATCATTCATCGTTATCTTTTCATCATATCATTCTGTGGGTTTTTCGTTGGCAACAAATTTTACAGAGATTGGTGTTTGGTTTCGATTTGTTCGATTAGGAAATAAAACTGACAACAACAAGATCGATATGGATTCGAAGGTTGTTTGATTGATAAACATAAATATTGTAGCAGTAGCAGGAAGCGAATAACAACTATAGTAGTAGTATAATGGTGGTTTCCGAAGGTTAAAATAGAAATAGAATTAGAAATCGAGTAGGCAGGAAACAAAAATATATGCAGCTGATCGATTAGGATGTTTGAAATTTGTTGTTGGGCCATGGTAACCATAAACGATCTAATAATTCTACAACAAATGGGCAGTTATTTAGTTAAACCAAAGTCCATTGATATTTAAAAGGAAGCCCAACAATTAGAAGGAAAGTTAACGGGATTTTGGAATGAGTTCGAAACGCAGAAACAAATAAAGGAGTACGCATGCTCTTATCATTATTACATCATCAACAACTCATCTTCCATTAACATAATTATAGAAGACAACTCACTGGCAATAGTATTACTTTAAGTGAATAAATAAATAATTAAGTATGATCATCAGTATCATGTATCATCATATCATCAACTCGTCTGATCATGTCCATCATGATCATTATCTTCGCGTTTCAAGTTTTAACAGAAGTTGTAGTAGTATTCATGGGTTTTTGTTTGTCGTCAATAGTAACAAGGATTGGGTCAAAGGAGGTGATTTGGGTTTCGTTTGAATAATAGCTAGAACAAGTGGGTCTTGATGGTATTGCTCGAATGAAAAGAAAAAATTAACATCAGTAGTTGTTTTGTTGTTTAGCTTGATCGAACTACATCAGGAATCAAAGATAATATTTCGACAGAAGGATGATTGAATAGTCGAGATGATGATGATATTTATGGTGGTCGATGGTAATAAAACCTAAATGAAACCGAATAGCAATTTAATAAAGATTGGTGATCATGGTTGGTTGTTAGTTCGATCATAACAGGAAAACATAAGGAATAGAATATAGCGATGATGACTTGTGGTGTGGTTGTTAACAGCCATAATCAACGAGAATGATTCGACTAGTGGGTGATGGTTTGGGTGATCGAAATGGTACTCGATTATGGTTAGTTGGTAACAAAAACAGAAAAAGAACATTTTAAGTAGTTAGAAAATGGTGGGAGGTTCTCGGTGGTGGAGCTAGGGTGGTGATGAATCGGTTTTTGAGTTATGGTGTTGTGGTTCGATTGATGTTGTGAGGGTGGTGGAAGTGGTGGTTTCAAATGGGTTTTAGATGGTACTCGTTGTAATCACAGTGAACCGGTTGTTGTTTGTGTGTGTTTATCTAACCGTAGTAGTAATCAACGGGCAGCGTAGATGGTGGTCTAAGGTGAACCGAAGACTATTAGATTACATGGGTTGGTTCTTAACTCAAGTAAATTCATAAGGTGGTGGGTTGTTATTTGAACAGAAGAAAGAAAACTTACGCAGCGGTGGCTTGTAGTCAATCAAAGGTGGTGGTGATGTGATTCGAACAAAGCAAGGAATGAAACGTTGATCACTGAACCGAACAATAGAATACTCAAGTGGTTTTCGGTTATGGTTTTTCAAAGGAAAAATAAAAGAAAGAAATTAGTATTAGTGTGGGATTATTTGTGATTCAAAAGAATAAAAGTAGTGTGGGAATGGTGGCTCTCGGTTATCAAACAAAAAGGAAAACAGAAATAAAGTGTGATGGTTTCATGGTTGTCCAGTATTGTATTTGTATATATGTATATTATATAGACTTGTAAATCATGAATGTGAAGTAAGAAACAAAAAGAAAACACAATTAATACTGTGTCAAATTGTCAATTAGATATAGTAACCGGAATAATAATTGTAATATAATAATAATTAATAATTTAAACGTGTGATAATATTAGCCGTCATCATTTACGGACTAAATTTCGTATTCCGTTGTTAATCAGTGTCTGATAAATGTCTTCAGAAAAATCCCAAATTTTTACAATAATTATCTTTATTTATTTCAGTCATTATGGTATAAAATTTAGTCATTAACTATTAAATAAAAATTAAATTAACTATTAACTCTCACCCCTAGTAAAATATAAAAAGTTGTAAAATTCTATCAAATAGCTTCTAAATATATTATTAATAAACCTATAATTTATATAACTCATTTTCGGATCACCGTTTATTTTTAAATTCATATAAGTTTGAATTTAACTTGTTTAATATCGATCGAATGACAATTGAGTGTTACTGTCGTTACTAAATAGATTCGAAATCACAAAATATATATTTAATATACTTTATTTATATAGATGTGTTTTAAATAGTAATTATCATAATATCATATTTTTATAATAATGATAGTGCTCCAAATGAACATATATTTAGTAGCAATATCCTTCCAATATGTAAAGTTTTCAGTTGCAATTGTTCTATTTACAAGTGATATTCGTTTATATTAAATAAGTGCGAAGACAAACGAAGATTCGAAGACAAAAACGTCCAAAAAGCTCAAATGTACAAAATACAATCCAAGTGGTTCCATTTAATGATGAGAAACGTCTAAAATTGACAAGAGTACAAGTTACGAAACGAAAAGCACGAAGATTAAAGAATTGAAGAAAAAGTGCCACTAAAGCTGGAAAAGTGCCACTAAAGCCATAGTGCACTCAAAAGTGCCACTAAAAGTGAGTTAAAGACAAATTGTGAAACGCAAAGTACAAGATATTAAATTATACGAAAGTACGTTCAAAAATCCGGAACCGGGACCTGAGCAAACTATCAACGCCCGACTCAACGGACCAAAAATTACAAGTCTACTATGCACAAGAATATAATATAATATTTAAATAATTATATAAATTATTTATATATTATATATATTTATTAAATTACGTCGACAAGCTAGAAACAAAAGTCATTGAGCTGGATCCAGGTGGCCATGCGATCGCATGGCCTGAAGGTGAAAACTCCATGCGATCGCATGGAGTGAAAAAGTTGGTCAGGTCCTATAAATTCACAAATTCTGGCCGAGTTTTAAACACACCAACATAATCAATATCTCTCTGTCTCATAATATATATTATATATTTATAATATAAATATTAGTTTAGTTTTATATTAGTTTAGTTTGGGTAATGTAAAGGTTATTTTACGGGTTTTGAAGTCGAAGTTCTCTCCGTGTAACACTACGCGATAAATAATCAATGTAAGCTATGTTCTCTTTTTTTAAATTAATGTCTCGTAACTAAGTTATTATTATGCTTATTTAAGTCGAAGTAATTATGATGTTGGGCTAAATATTAAAAGATGGGGTTATTGGGTTTTGGACCATAATTGGGGTTTGGACAAAAGATCGACCCTTGTGGAAATTAGACTATGGGCTATTAACGGGCTTTATATTAAATAAACGATACCTCGTTAATTTAATATAAAGGTTATGATTTGAAGTATCTATATATAACCACATACGCTTAATCGGACACGATGGGCGGGATATTTATAAGTACGAATTATTGTTCATTTGACCGGACACGAGGATGGATTAATAGTTACTGGACTCATTAAAACAGGGGTGGATTACATTCAAGGATAATTGGTGTAATTGTTAACAAAGTATTAAAACCTTGGATTACACACAGTCGATAACCTGGTGTATTCATTAAACAAAGTATTAAGACCTTGTTACAGTTCGAATCCCCAATTAGTTGGAATATTTTACTTCGGGTATAAGGTTAATTTGGCGAAGACCCTCGCACTTTATAATTATGACCGATGGACTATTATGGCAAAACCAGATGGACTTATCGAATAATCCAGGACAAAGGACAATTAACCCAGGGTAATAAATTAAAATCAAAACGTCAACATCATGAGTACGGAAATTTGAATAAGCATAATATATTTTATTTTATATTTTCTCGTACTTTTATTTATTTTGTCATTTTAATTATTGTTATTTATTTTATCGTTGGTTAAAAATCGTCATTTACTTTACGCTTCGCTTAAAATATAAAATCGATAAACCGGTCATTAAACGGTAAACCCCCTTTTATATATTATTACTATATATAATATATTTTGTACAAATATAATTGTTTAAAAATATAGTGTAAAATAAGCCAGCTCCCTGTGGAACGAACCGGACTTACTAAAAACTATACTACTCTACGATTAGGTACACTGCCTATAGTGTTGTAGCAAGGTTTAGGTATATCCCATATTTAAATAAATAATTAAAACTTGTGTAATTTGTAACGTATTTCGTATTAAAAATATTTAGTATTTCGTACCCCACCTCGCACACATCAAATAACAACATATAATATTTCAAATTATATTTCGAATTATTATTTATATTTACATACACACATATCTATTTACAATTAATTGTTCGTGAATCGTCGAGAGCAGTCGAAGGTCAATTGAATATATGAAACAATTCAAACTTTTTGAGACTCAACCTAACAGACTTTGCTTATTGTGTCAAAATATTAATTCGTATCGAGAGTTTGGTTTAAAATTAGTCGAAATTTTTCGGGTCGTCACAGTACCTAACCGTTAAAGAAATTTCGTCCCGAAATTTGAGTGAGGTGGTCATGGCTAACAATAAAAATGTTTTCATGACGAATATGAGTTGATAAATAGAGTTTTATCATCATTGAGTAATATCGATAAATCAAATCGATTAATCGAATAGTACAAATGAAGCTATCACAAAAGATTGAGATAGAGATTTAACTTTTGACGTAGTCACGGTGAATTCTCAGAATTCAAGGAATTTAGAGAAAATCTTCGAAATCTATATAAAATTTAATTCTTCGGAGATTAAGGAATAGGATCTTCTTTGGTTAAATACAATAATCTACTTCGATTACTCTGTCGGATATTGCACTATAAATCCACTCATTTCGTTTCCTTTATATTTTGGAGATCCATACTTTTGTTTTCTTTTCTCGACTTTAAGTTAAGCGAATAATGATCCAGAATTCGTAGGTATGAAGTTTCGAATGAACATGACTAATGTTCTAAGAGAGAAATTGGAATAGCACGATCTTGATTGGTTAATTTACCAGAATTCAAAAGAAAAGATAGAATTATCAGGAAGATATGTTCTCTAATGTTTGGAGATTAGATAGAATGTAAGAGTCGTGTAACATGGCACATGATGACGTTATGGTCTATGAATCATCATGTTTCATTAGAAACTCAGCATGACTTACCGTAATATAATCACGTTGATCAAGTGTCATTATATTATACTAACTCATACTTCAGTTCCCAACACTACTTCAATATCATTCTTATTTTAAATTTGAATTTTTTAGAATTTAGAAACTAAAACAGTTTCCTTTCTAATGTAACACCGGTATTGCAAAGAGATAAATGATTTTCAGATAAGAATAGTTATGAAAATATCTTCAGAAATATCGAGAATAGTTATAATGAAAGATATGATGATATCTTAGAATTTCTAATATCCATGGATGATGAAGAAGATTTGTCCGTAAAGGTTTAGAGTCAGGAGCAAGGTATTCGTTAATGACTTCAGCAGATACTGAATCATTTGGATTCTTTGAAGGCAGATTTAGTCTTTCTGATTTGTCCACAACCTCCTTCATGGTTTGCTCAATCCATTTTTCAGTAACTGATTCGTAGACTAGAGTGCTTTTCAGAATTCTAGGATGGAAGATCATTATTCTAAGAGATAAATGTTATATGTATACATATAACTATTGATGTAGAAACGATGCAAGATTCAAAACACTGATTGCTGATTTCCCGATACTTGGTATGGCAATTCTCGTTACAAGATGCGGATGAGTATATGATAGGATTTTAATGAACAAATATAATGGTTTTTTGGAGAGACTTAAGTCAATGAGTAATGAAGTTGCTGGTAAGTTTACTGCTAATGTGGTGGAATATAAACAGTTCCCCGATAACGATGATGAAGGGCGAACTTATATATCAAAGTTATAGTAGAGTTTATTTGAATGAAAAGTCGAATTTGATTTGCTGAAGCTGTGACAAAATTGGCTACTTTGGAAAGGGATTGCAAAGTTATTTTCGGTAATAACAACGCTAAAGGAGTTAGCACATATACGTGTTAACGTTTACTCAGGTTCAGAGTATTTTTAGGTGCATAACTATATACATCAATCTTTTCTTCCGTAGATGAAGTGCGGTTGGTTCATCCTCTCGATTAAGGTGTTTTCAAGAATCATGAAAGATTTGAACGCCGATTGTATTCGTCAAGATAAATATGATTGTTTAAGATGAAATCAAGTGGCAAACTTGAAGAAATGTTTAATTGTAGAAGATGTAACTTATTAACGATATTTTAAATCAAAATGCGTTATAATTAATATTTCCTACTCTTTTAATACTTTTTAATTGTCCAAGGTTAGTATATGTTTAAAGTTTTACGTAGTTAATTAATTGGTTACTAATCAATTTTATTCCGTCCATTATTTTCTTCATTATGTCACTTGTCAAAACTTGACTTGGATTCCGATCGGTCAAAATTTGAATATGAAATTGAATTTGAATGAAAATAGTTGTTCTTTGGTGAACGGATACGTATATGTGTGGATTTGGACAGTATTGTTTATGACTGCTGAATCTGAATTAAAAAATGTACCGTGTAACTTATTAATGTGAAAAGTATTATTCCTCGGGTATTACCTACCCGTTAAAATATTTTCACCATTAACAGTTTGTACAAAAGAACTTTTAATTACAATCTTTATGAAAATATATATACATATATATTTTCTTCAGATGTAATCATGGATTTAATGAGTTAATATAATATTAAACTCATTTGATTTACCGTTAGAACTAGATTACATAATCTCTTAAAACATTAGAGATTACATAATCATCATGTCAAACGAGGATTATGATCGAGGTATCGATTGAGAGGTAGAGGCGAGTGATGTTGAGGCTTAGAATGCGGATGTTGTTGGTGATACTGTTGGTGCCGGTGATGTTGCTGATGCTAGTAAGTTTTGCACCATATTCTCCAAAGCTACTACCCGAGCGCGAAGTTCGTTGACTTCTTTGATTACTCCGGAAAGATTGGCGGTTGGAACGAGCGGATGAATGAGATCTAGAATTGTAGATATTACGTAATCGTTGCGAGCTATTCTGGAAATGAGGGTGAAAATGATGTTTCGGACTGGTTCGCCGGTAAGTGCTTCAGGTTCATCGCCAAGAGGTGAATTCGGTTGGTGGAAAGGATCGCCTTCTTCTCGTCTCTATTGATTAAGTCGACTACTAACCCATCCCCAATTCATCCAGAATTGATGATGGCTGATTGATTGATTCGTTCCGGTGACGCTGTTTTCGGAGCTTAGGTGAATATCCATGTCGGAATAGCTGTCAGATTCCGAAGAACTTGAACTAGTGGTGAGTTCCATTTTGTACGATTGAATAAAGAATTTTTTATATGAAATGATTTCCGGCTATCGGATGGTATTCTATTTATATAGAATATCTATATATATAGAACAAAAGATTCTGTAGATTGCGAAGGAAATTTCGAAAGCTGTCAGGCAAAGGTAGCATTAACAGATACGCTAAGATATGAATTTTTGTCTATACACTATTCATGCAATCAATGCAGTAAGATGTGTCTAGACTAAGAATGATAAGTACGTAATTTCCTAAGGATGATAAGTAGGTAATTTTCGACACGAAATGGTAAGCAAAACTTTTGACATGCAGACACGGTCGAAGTCCAAACTCACTAATGCATCTTAACAACTATCAGTTAGACACACTAATGCAAGACCTGGTTCACTAAGACCATCGCTCTGATACCAACTGTGAAGACCCGCTCTAATCCACCTGGATGAAGTCATCAACATTTGGTCACATTGCGAGGTACTGTCCTAAGTATGCCATGAGCGACTCCATGTAATATCTTTAAAATGAGCAAATGCACAGCGAAAGATTTCTTTCATACCTGAGAATAAACATGCTTTAAAGTGTCAACCAAAAGGTTGGTGAGTTCATAGGTTTATCGTAATCAATAATTTCCATATTTTAATAGACCACAAGATTTTCATTTTCATTTCTCATAAACATCATCTCATATCAGGCATTTCGCACTGCATAGAGATAAAAATCATTCATATGGTGAACACCTGGTAACCGACCTTAACAAGATGCATATAAAATATCCCCATCATTCCGGGACTCTCTTTGGACATGATAAATTCGAAGTACTAAAGCATCTGGTACTTTGGATGGGGCTTGTTGGGCCCGATAGATCTATCTTTAGGATTCACGTCAATTAGGGTGTCTGTTCCCTAATTCTTAGATTACCTGACTAAAAAGGGGCATATTCAGTTTAATAATCCAGCCATAGAATGTAGTTTTAAGTATTTATGTCTATTTCATCAAACATTTATAATGCAGCGCATGTATTCTCAGTCCCAAAAATAAATATTGCAAAAGCATTTAAAAAGAGAGCAAATGAAACTCACTATACGATATTTTGTAGTAAAAATATGCATACGACGAAACTGAACAATGCAAGGTTGACCTCGGATTCACGAACCTATATCATTTATATATATATTAACAAGTATAATGGTAATCGGACAAATTTATATATTATTAGTGATCTACTTGTTATTTTAGTAACTTATGTGTTTCATTAATAACTTAATTAATTCTATTTATTTTGTATACTTTAGATAAAAAAAAATATCAATGTAGTTATGTAATATATTTTTCTTATATATATATATAATATTTATTTAGTAAATTAGTAATAATAATCTTAATAATGATAATGAAAATAATAACTTTGATAATAATAATAATAATAGCCGTTTTGTTTGTAGTAATAATAATACTGTAATAATAATAATAATAATATTAATGATAATAATAATGATAATAAAAATAATGTAAATAAAATTATATAAAAATTAGATTAATGAAAATAATAATAATGATAGTAATAATGATAATAATAATGATAGTTTTAATATTAATGTTACTACTAATAATGTTCTTTAATGATAATACTAATATTAATGTTAATAATAATAATAATAATTTTAAAATTATGTTAATACTAATAATAATAATAATACTTAATGATAATACTAGTAATAATAATAATGATAATACTATTAATTATACTAATAATCATATTATTAATATTAGTGATAATAATAATTAACTTAATAACAACAACAATTAATAATAATAATAATAACAATAAAAACAATAATACTTGAAACTACCTTTAAAAGCTTTTTCCCCAAAAAGAATGCCTTAGACATGGCTCGAACCTAAGACCTCTCGCTAACTTGGCAACATTCCAAACCACTCCTTCATCCCTTCATTTTTGTTATAATCTGTATCCAATTTTATATAACCTAATTAATATCACGGTCCAAGAAATAATCATAACATTGTCATGGCCCAAATAGCAGTCCATTAATCTTAAAAATCTCGACAGCCCAAAAGTACTTTAAAGAGGCACCCAATATAATTAGTCCATTAGTAACCAATAAAAGATTTCGGTTATATTTTGTATCCGATCAAAACACAAAAGGCCGTTTAAATGAAGTAGTAGACTAGGGTTTCGGTTCATCATTGTCATTATCACAGGTTCATCGTTATCATCAGGTACATCACCGAAAACATCATCATTCATCGTTATCTTTTCATCATATCATTCTGTGGGTTTTTCGTTGGCAATAAATTTTACAGAGATTGGTGTTTGGTTTCGATTTGTTCGATTAGGAAATAAAACTGACAACAACAAGATCGATATGGATTCGAAGGTTGTTTGATTGATAAACATAAATATTGTAGCAGTAGCAGGAAGCGAATAACAACTATAGTAGTAGTATAATGGTGGTTTCCGAAGGTTAAAATAGAAATAGAATTAGAAATCGAGTAGGCAGGAAACAAAAATATATGCAGTAGATCGATTAGGATGTTTGAAATTTGTTGTTGGGCCATGGTAACCATAAACGATCTAATAATTCTACAACAAATGGGCAGTTATTTAGTTAAACCAAAGTCCATTGATATTTAAAAGGAAGCCCAACAATTAGAAGGAAAGTTAACGGGATTTTGGAATGAGTTCGAAACACAGAAACAAATAAAGGAGTACGCATGCTCTTATCATTATTACATCATCAACAACTCATCTTCCATTAACATAATTATAGAAGACAGCTCACCGACAATAATATTACTTTAAGTGAATAAATAAATAATTAAGTATGATCATAAATATCATCTTTAATTATATTTATCATCATCATCAGTATCATGTATCATCATATCATCAACTTGTCTGATCATGTCCATCATAATCATTTTCTTCGCGTTTCAAGTTTTAACAGAAGTTGTAGTAGTATTCATGGGTTTTTGTTTGTCGTCAATAGTAACAAGGATTGGGTCAAAGGAGGTGATTTGGGTTTCGTTTGAATAATAGCTAGAACAAGTGGGTCTTGATGGTATTGCTCGAATGAAAAGAAAAAATTAACATCAGTAGTTGTTTTGTTGTTTAGCTTGATCGAACTACAGCAGGAATCAAAGATAATATTTCGACAGAAGGATGATTGAATAGTCGAGATGATGATGATATTTATGGTGGTCGATGGTAATAAAACCTAAATGAAACCGAATAGCAATTTAATAAAGATTGGTGATCATGGTTGGTTGTTAGTTCGATCATAACAGGAAAACATAAGGAATAGAATATAACGATGATGACTTGTGGTGTGGTTGTTAACAGCCATAATCAACGAGAATGATTCGACTAGTGGGTGATGGTTTGGGTGATCGAAATGGTACTCAATTATGGTTAGTTGGTAACGAAAACAGAAAAAGAACATTTTAAGTGGTTAGAAAATGGTGAGAGGTTCTCAGTGGTGGAGCTAGGGTGGTGATGAATCGGTTTTTGAGTTATGGTGTTGTGGTCCGATTGATGTTGTGAGGGTGGTGGAAGTGGTGGTTTCAAATAGGTTTTAGATGGTACTCGTTGTAATCACAGTGAACCGGTTGTTGTTTGTGTATGTTTATCTAACCGTAGTAGTAATCAACGGGCAGCGTAGATGGTGGTTTAAGGTGAACCGAAGACTATTAGATTACATGGGTTGGTTCTTAACTCAAGTAAATTCATAAGGTGGTGGGTTGTTATTTGAACATAAGAAATAAAACTTACGCAGCGGTGGCTTGTAGTCGATCAAAGGTGGTGGTGATGTGATTCGAACAAAGCAAGGAATGAAACGTTGATCACTGAACCGAACAATAGAATACTCAAGTGGTTTTTGGTTATGGTTTTTCAAAGGAAAAATAAAAGAAATAAATTAGTATTAGTGTGGGATTATTTGTGATTCAAAAGAATAAAAGTAGTGTGGGAATGGTGGCTCTCGAATAACAAACAAAAAGAAAAACAGAAATAAAGTGTGATGGTTTCATGGTTGTCTTGTATTGTATTTGTATATATGTATATTATATAGACTTGTAAATCATGAATGTGAAGCAAGAAACAAAAAGAAAACACAATTAATACTGTGTCAAATTATCAATTAGATATAGTAACCAGAATAATAATTGTAATATAATAATAATTAATAATTTAAACGTGTGATAATATTAGCCGTCATCATTTATGGACTAAATTTCGTATTCCGTTGTTAATCAGTGTCTGATAAATGTCTTCAGAAAAATCCCAAATTTTTACAATAATTATCTTTATTTATTTTAGTCATTATGGTATAAAATTTGGTCATTAACTATTAAATAAAAATTAAATTAACTATTAACTCTCACCCCTAGTAAAATATAAAAAGTTGTAAAATTCTATCAAATAGCTTCTAAATATATTATTAATAAACCTATAATTTATATAAATCATTTTTGGATCACCGTTTATTTTTAAATTCATATAAATTTGAATTTAACTTGTTTAATATCGATCGAATGACAATTGAGTGTTACTGTCGTTTACTAAATAGATTCGAAATCACAAAATATATATTTAATATACTTTATTTATATAGATGTGTTTTAAATAATAATTATCATAATATCATATTTTTATAATAACAACATATAATATTTCAAATTATATTTCGAATTATTATTTATATTTACATACACACATATCTATTTACAATTAATTGTTCGTGAATCGTCGAGAGCAGTCGAAGGTCAATTGAATATATGAAACAAATCAAACTTTTTGAGACTCAACCTAACAGACTTTGCTTATTGTGTCAAAATATTAATTCGTATCGAGAGTTTGGTTTAAAATTAGTCGAAATTTTTCGGGTCGTCACAGTACCTACCCGTTAAAGAAATTTTGTCCCGAAATTTGAGTGAGGTGGTCATGGCTAACAATAAAAATGTTTTCATGACGAATACGAGTTGATAAATATAGTTTTATCATCATTGAGTAATATCGATAAATCAAATCGATTAATCGAATAGTACAAATGAA
This sequence comes from Rutidosis leptorrhynchoides, assembly GCF_046630445.1. Lineage (NCBI taxonomy): Eukaryota > Viridiplantae > Streptophyta > Magnoliopsida > Asterales > Asteraceae > Rutidosis > Rutidosis leptorrhynchoides. The sequence continues at coordinate 481,216,532 of NC_092336.1, forward strand.
GCTATCACAAAAGATTGAGATAGAGATTTAACTTTTGACGTAGTCACGGTGAATTCTCGGAATTTAAGGAATTTAGAGAAAATCTTCGAAATCTATATAAAATTTGATTCTTTGGAGATTAAGGAATAGGATCTTCTTTGGTTAAATACAATAATCTACTTCGATTACTGTAACGACCCGCACTTTTTCGATCGTTCTATACTTATAAGATTAATATTTACATAAATTAAACCTTACCAACATGATAAGCAATCCAAATTGTCGAGATTTATATTTCCGAAAAGAGTTTTACACAACGTTTGACCGTCTAGTTTGACCGATGATATCACGAACTATACAATATATGATAATTATACGTTTGTGTATATATATGTATATATACATATTTAACATGATTAATAAATGTTTTAATATCTCATTTTGTATTAATAACAACAAGTTATAAGTATATTTTGAAACTACTAACTTAAGTTTTCAAAATGATAACAATACGTAACGTTACTTGACTTAAATACTTAAGACATATAATGTTTATACATATATTGTATATGTAATGTACTTAATCACTTTTAAAGACTTAAATACATAAAACCATGTAAGTGTATTCACAAAAGATAGCTATATTTGAATCCTCTTTCCATTTTTCACAAAATTTCCATACGTATACCTAGAGTATTTGTACTCGTATCATACCAAGCTTCTATACGTATTTACTAATAGTAAATACACATCAAATCACACCTAATCAGCTGCTATTGTTGCCCTCATCAAGAGGGAATTCCTTTTTGACATTTACCATCAATAATTACACAAGATTACAAGTAAGAATTTTGTTTTGGTCTCCCCCTTGGTCACGTTTTATAGCCCTCCCCCATAACCAAATTTTGATCACCATTTACACTTCCAAATTACTCTTAAACTCTCTTACTTGAAAGCTCTAAGAACTCCATAACAATCCAGCAAGAAACCTTGAAGAATCTAGCTTCAAAAACCTTACATAAACACCATAAGAAAACCATACAAAAACACTTCAAGAAAACCCTCCAAGAACACCAACTTACTACCAATCTTTCATCCACTTCTATCACCCTTTTGATTCTAGCTTCTTACTTCTCTTTTACAGCAACTTCATCCAAGGAACTTGAGGTAGAATATATGTTCATAACCTTATTCGATTCATATATATATAGCTATCATATTTTGTGGTATACAAGTTTAACAACAAGAACATAGTTTGAATGTTTTCAAACTTGTTTGCAAACTAAATAGATCCTTCTAACTTAACTTTTAAAATACTTCAAGACCTGTAATATAACTTATGTATATGCTAATTTAACAAGGTAAAACTTGGTTTTTCAAAGTATAAGTATTTTTAGAAAAATGGTCATTAAATGATTTTGTTGTAACGAAAATGATTAACTTCATAAGTTTCACTAAAGTTTGACCTATGCCGTGTGATTTTGAATACAAACTAAGGTATTTACAGTTCATAGTCTTAAAGAGGGACTCGATCCAAGGAGATGGCAAGTTGAATCAACGAAAACGGACTTGTAACGAAGAAACTATGACCGAAACAAAATTGGTTATCCAAGGCTTAAATGACTTCGGGATTCATTGGAAAAATTTACATAAAATCACATACTTCTAAGATAACATGATATTTTATATATATGTACTTATAATTCAATTTTATATGGTTCAGGATCACCCGTAAGCAACACGAGAAGATTAATCATAAGATCCCATGATTGTACGCAACACGTCATTTGACAACACCGGTACCATGGGTCAAGGTTAATCTCGACCAATACATTTATGATGGGGTTTTACGGGAGTTTTATTTATTTCGTTGGGGGTTGTATTTATTCATTGCGGGTATATTAAACATCTAAAAATGAACCATTAAAAATTGAATTGCTAACCTCGGATTGCTAACTTCGGACTAAGGAAATATTCAAAGTATTAAAAGTATAACAAGTATATATATATAACGTTTGTTTAAAATGAAAACATATTGATATATTATATATGGATAGGTTCGTGATATCAACCGGAAGACCGAGTCAAATTATTTATATCATCAAGACAAAAGTGAGTATATAGTCCCACTTTTAAACTCTAAATATTTCGGGATGAGAATACATGTATTTTATGTTTTACGATATGGACACAAGTAACTGAAAAATATGTTCTACGTTGAGTTGTACCACTGGCATACTTCCCTGTAGCTTGGTAACTAACATTTACAGCGGTATTGTAAACGCGAATCCTGTTGATAGATCTATCGGGCCTGACAACCCCAACCGGACTGGACGACCAGTATTCAACGGTTGCACAGTACTTCGTTTTTGTGACTACACTTGGTACGGTGTAGTAAGATTTCATATTAAAGGGAATATGCGACGTGAAAATGTTAAGTATGGTTACCAAGTGCTCAACCACTTAGAATACTTTTATTAAACTGATTATATACGAAATCTTGTGGTCTATATATATATTGCAGCCGGCATTAAACCTATATCTCACCAACTTTATGTTGACCTTTTTAAACATGTCTATTCTCAGGTGATTTCTAAAGCTTCCGCTGCATCATGTTGGATCTAACCAGGATCTTGCGTACGCATGTTTGTGTCAAAAATAAAACTGCATATCCAAGATGTTGTACTGTAAAATATGCTAGAAACCGTGTTGTTGTCATCATTTGTAAAGTTTGTAAGTCGAAGATTATCGCTAAACGTTAATCTTCTTTTTATTGTCTTAAGTTTGTAACAAAAATAATGGTTATGGTTTGTAATGTATAATATATGCAGTTTTCTTTCAAAAATGTCTCATATAGAGGTCAATACCTCGCAATGAAATCATACGTTATCTAACGCGTTCTTATGGTTAAGGACGGGTTATGACATGTGGTATCAGAGCGGTGGTCTTAGCGAACCAGGTTTGCATTAGTGTGTCTAAACCGATAAGTCGTTAGGATACATTAGTAAGTCTGGACTTTGACCGGGTTTGATTTTTTTAAAAAAAAAAAACCATTGCTTATCACTGTTGATTAAAAATTCATATGTAAATATTATGTAAGTACTAATGGGTTAGTTGTTGTGTGATAGATGTCGGGCTCGAAACTTATTATCACATTCAGCGACTCCGAATCAGAATCTTCAGATTGTGTTTCAGTCATTAACATATCCGATGACGAAAATGGTATTTTTGGGGAAGACTCACAATTTCCAGATGAACCAACTATAGAAATATCGGAAAGTGAACCCGAGGAGGAAAGTGAACCCGAAGAGGAAAGTGAACCCGAAGAAGAAAGTGAACCCGAGGAAGAAATACTAGAAATTACGAAAGAAAAATTCGATCAAGGAAAGAAACGAAAAGCGAATGAATTAGAAAATTCAAATCCCGAACTTAGTGAGAATGACGTAGCACCAATTCCACTCAACACTACCACCCCTATTCCCGCTATTCCTATTAGTGCTATCCCCGCATCTAGTTCTTCGGCTCCTCAGCCAAAACGTAGGCAGACAGCTAGGATAAGCGTTAGGCCATTCATTGGAACTAAACGCCCTAGAAAATAGACCGAACGATGCACTGCCGTATTAAGCCATGGAATCATATAATGTTTTGTATAATATTATTAGTGTGGTTTGCTTAAAGTTTGATGTAAGATAAGCATATGTAAAATAGCGAAGTATGAAATGCAATAATTTTCCATGGTTAAGTATTATTTAGATTGTAGTAATTAATTCTGTACTAAGCTATTAAGTATGAACATTAACGGGTAGGTACTACCCAAGATATAATTATAAAACGCTAATAAGAAGAAAAGGCTTTTATAATAATACCTGGTTCATATTATTAACAAGCTATAAATGTACTATAAATACATACTACATCTATAATATTCCATGTGAATAATTATTTTCTTTCATTAGGAAATGGCGCGATTGAACCGAATGACGGAACAAGAAGTCGAGAACTTCATCAACCAGCGAGTCAACGATAGAATGCTATGGGTCGAAGCTGCAAGAGCTACTGCAGTTAATCCAAATCCTCGTGTAGGATGCTCCTACAAGACGTTTCAAGCTTGCAAACCTTCATCATTCAGTGGAACGGAAGGACCTATCGGTTTAACCCGATGGATAGAAAAGATGGAGACGGTGTTCAAAATCAGCGGTTGTGATGAAAAAGACATGACCAAGTATGCATCGTGCACTTTACAAGATAGTGCACTCACATGGTGGAAGAATTATGTGAAGGCGGTAGGAGGAGATGTAGCTTATGATACTCCATGGGAAGAATTCAAAGCAATGATAATCACCGAGTATTGTCCAAGGAATGAGGTTATTAAGTTAGAAGATGAGTTACGAAGTTTGAAGGTGGTTGGTACTGAAATCACCAACTACAACCAGCGATTCATGGAATTAGTTTTACTATGTCCTGAATTGGTCCCAACCGAAGCACGGAAGATTGAAATGTACAAAGGTGGTTTGCCCAAAAAGGTCAAGGCAAACGTTACAGCGTCGAAACCTAAGACAATTCATGAAGCTATAACCATGGCGAACGAGCTAATGGATCAGGTCATTTTGGACAAGAAAGCATTCAATACTGAGATGAAGGTATTGGGGAACAAGAAAAAGTGGAATGGAGGTTATGATCGAGGTAACCAACAACAACCTTATAAGAAACAAGAAACCACGAAAGGTGCGGGTAGCGGTTCAGGCTTTGGTTACAAAGGACAAAGTCCTTTATGCAACCGTTGTCACAAACATCATTTTGGTTACTGCAGTGTGTTGTGCACCAAATGCAATAGACAGGGACATCTTGCTGAAGATTGTAAGGCTCTCGTTACAAATGCAAATGGTAACAAGACTCCTGCCACCAACGCAAATAGAACTGCTTTGGCTAACATTACTTGTTTTGGGTGTGGAAAACAAGGTCACTATAAGAGTCAGTGCCCGAATCCAGAAAAGAATGGCGGACCTGCACGTGGAAGAGCGTTTGTTATTAATGCTAGAGAGGCACGAGAAGACCCGGAACTTGTTACGGGTACGTTTACCATTAATAACTTATCAGCATCTATTTTATTTGATACTGGCGCCGATAGAAGTTACGTGTGTATAAATTTTTACACTAAATTGAATTGTTCATCATTACCTCTAGATGCTAAGTACTTGATTGAGTTAGCTAATGGTAAGCTAATTAAAGCCGATAAAATTTGTCGTGATTGTGAAATAAATCTAGCCGGAGAAACGTTTAAAATCGACTTAATACCCGTAGAATTAGGAGGTTTTGATGTAATAGTCGGCATGGACTGGATGTCCAAAATAGGAGCGGAAGTTGTTTGTGCCAAGAAGGCAATTCGTATTCCTGGTAAGGATAAAATACCGGTGATGATTTATGGAGAGAAGGGTAATTCAAAGCTAAAACTCATTAGCTGTTTGAAAGCCAAGAAGTGTTTAGAAAAGGGATGTTACGCTATTTTAGCACATGTTAATAAAGTCGAAAAGAAAGAAAAGTGCATCAACGACGTGCCTGTGGCAAGAGATTTTCCTGAAGTTTTTCCGGAAGAATTGCCGGGATTACCTCCATTTAGATCGGTAGAATTTCAAATAGATTTAGTACCAGGAGCTGCACCAGTGGCTCGTGCGCCATATAGACTTGCACCGTCCGAATTAAAAGAACTTCAAAGTCAGTTAAAAGAATTATTGGACCGTGGATTCATACGACCGAGTACTTCACCGTGGGGAGCTCCAATTTTGTTTGTTAAGAAGAAAGATGGATCTTTTAGGATGTGTATAGACTATCGTGAATTAAATAAGTTAACTATCAAGAATCGGTATCCACTACCGAGAATTGATGACTTATTTGATCAATTGCAAGGATCATGTGTTTATTCAAAAATCGACTTAAGATCGGGCTATCATCAACTACGCGTCAAAGAAGAGGATATTCCGAAAACTGCTTTTCGGACACGTTATGGTCATTACGAATTTTTGGTTATGCCGTTTGGATTGACGAATGCGCCAGCTGTATTCATGGACCTCATGAATCGAGTTTGTAGTCCGTATTTAGATAAGTTTGTTATCGTTTTCATTGATGATATTCTTATCTATTCCAAGAGTGAGCAAGAGCATGAAGAGCATTTAAGGTTGATACTGGAGTTGTTGAGAAAAGAACAACTTTATGCTAAATTTTCTAAGTGTGCTTTCTGGTTGAAAGAAGTGCAATTTCTTGGTCACGTTGTTAATAGCGAAGGAATTCAGGTTGATCCAGCAAAAACTGAAGCTATTGAAAAATGGGAGACTCCTAAGACACCAACGCAGATACGTCAATTTTTGGGTTTAGCCGGTTATTATAGAAGGTTTATTCAAGATTTTTCTCGAATAGCTAAGCCGTTGACAGCATTAACGCAAAAAGGGAAGAAATACGAATGGACCTCGGAGCAGGAGAACGCATTTCAAATACTGAAGAAGAAGTTAACTACGGCACCTATATTATCGTTACCAGAAGGGAACGATGATTTCGAAATATATTGTGACGCTTCGCGACAAGGTTTTGGTTGTGTTCTTATGCAACGGAAGAAAGTTATTGCATTTGCATCCCGACAATTGAAGATTCACGAGCGAAATTATACGACGCATGATCTAGAATTGGGAGCAGTCGTGTTTGCATTGAAGATGTGGAGACACTACTTGTATGGGGTTAAATTCACTGTGTTTACTGATCATAAAAGCCTTCAACATATTTTTGATCAGAAACAATTGAACATGAGGCAACGTAGATGGGTCGAGTTAATAAACGACTATGATTGTGAAATTCGTTATCATCCCGGGAAGGCAAACGTGGTGGCTGATGCTTTAAGCAGAAAAGAACGAGAACCAATTCGAGTTCGAGCAATGAACATAAAAATTCGTATGAATCTCAACTCACAAATCAAAGAAGTTCAACGAGAAGCACTTACTAAAGAAAATGTAGGAAATGAAATAATGAAGAAGTATGAGAAGCAACTCATTATGCGGGAAGATGGAATTCGATATTTTGCAAATCGTATTTGGGTACCGAAGTTGGGTGGATTAAGGAAGTTGATATTGAACGAGGCACATAAGACAAGATACTCGATACATCCTGGAGTTGGAAAAATGTATCAAGATCTTAAGACACGTTATTGGTGGCCTAATTTAAAAACAGACGTTGCAACATATGTTGGGGAGTGTTTAACTTGTTCCAAGGTTAAAGCAGAACACCAAAAGCCGTCAGGGTTACTTCAACAACCAGAAATCCCAGAATGGAAATGGGATGGTATTACCATGGATTTCATCACGAAGTTACCAAAGACTGCCTGGGGATACGACACCATTTGGGTGATTGTTGATCGTCTCACCAAGTCTGCACATTTCTTGCCTATAAAGGAAACGGATAGAATGGAGAAACTATTACGATTGTATATAAAGGAAGTTGTTTCAAGGCATGGAATACCTATTTCCATTATATCCGATCGTGATAGTAGATTTACCTCAAAGTTTTGGCAATCACTACAGGAGGCACTAGGAACTCGGTTGGATATGAGTACCGCATATCATCCACAAACCGATGGACAGAGTGAGAGAACGATTCAGACTCTCGAAGACATGCTCAGGGCATGTGTGATCGATTTTGGAAACGGATGGGATAAATATCTACCGTTAGCAGAATTCTCGTATAATAATAGTTATCATGCGAGCATTGGAGCTGCGCCATTCGAAGCATTGTATGGAAGGAAGTGTAGATCTCCTATCTGTTGGAATGAAGTAGGAGATCGACAATTAACTGGTCCCGAGATCATACATGAAACGACTGAGAAGATAGTGCAAATCAAGGAGAGATTAAAAACAGCCCGCAGTCGCCAAAAGAGCTACGCCGATGTCCGAAGGAAAACATTAGAGTTTCAGGTCGGGGACATGGTTATGCTAAAGGTGTCACCTTGGAAAGGTGTGATACGTTTTGGAAAAAGGGGTAAACTGAACCCAAGGTACGTAGGCCCGTTTAAGATCATCGAACGCATTGGACCGGTAGCTTATCGACTCGAGTTACCGCAACAACTCGCCGGAGTACATAATACCTTTCACGTCTCAAACCTTAAGAAGTGTCTTGCAAAGGAAGACCTCACCATTCCTCTTGAAGAAATCCATGTCGACGAGAAACTACAATTCGTCGAAGAACCAATTGAAATCATGGACCGTGAAGTTAAACAGCTCAAACAGAGCAATATACCGATTGTTAAGGTTCGTTGGAATGCTAGAAGAGGTCCCGAGTTTACTTGGGAACGAGAGGATCAGATGAAGCAAAAGTATCCACACTTGTTTCTCGATGACGCAAAATAGGTACAATTTTAAAATTTCGGGACGAAATTTATTTAACGGGGAGGTAATGTAACGACCCGCACTTTTTCGATCGTTCTATACTTATAAGATTAATATTTACATAAATTAAACCTTACCAACATGATAAGCAATCCAAATTGTCGAGATTTATATTTCCGAAAAGAGTTTTACACAACGTTTGACCGTCTAGTTTGACCGATGATATCACGAACTATACAATATATGATAATTATACGTTTGTGTATATATATGTATATATACATATTTAACATGATTAATAAATGTTTTAATATCTCATTTTGTATTAATAACAACAAGTTATAAGTATATTTTGAAACTACTAACTTAAGTTTTCAAAATGATAACAATACGTAACGTTACTTGACTTAAATACTTAAGACATATAATGTTTATACATATATTGTATATGTAATGTACTTAATCACTTTTAAAGACTTAAATACATAAAACCATGTAAGTGTATTCACAAAAGATAGCTATATTTGAATCCTCTTTCCATTTTTCACAAAATTTCCATACGTATACCTAGAGTATTTGTACTCGTATCATACCAAGCTTCTATACGTATTTACTAATAGTAAATACACATCAAATCACACCTAATCAGCTGCTATTGTTGCCCTCATCAAGAGGGAATTCCTTTTTGACATTTACCATCAATAATTACACAAGATTACAAGTAAGAATTTTGTTTTGGTCTCCCCCTTGGTCACGTTTTATAGCCCTCCCCCATAACCAAATTTTGATCACCATTTACACTTCCAAATTACTCTTAAACTCTCTTACTTGAAAGCTCTAAGAACTCCATAACAATCCAGCAAGAAACCTTGAAGAATCTAGCTTCAAAAACCTTACATAAACACCATAAGAAAACCATACAAAAACACTTCAAGAAAACCCTCCAAGAACACCAACTTACTACCAATCTTTCATCCACTTCTATCACCCTTTTGATTCTAGCTTCTTACTTCTCTTTTACAGCAACTTCATCCAAGGAACTTGAGGTAGAATATATGTTCATAACCTTATTCGATTCATATATATATAGCTATCATATTTTGTGGTATACAAGTTTAACAACAAGAACATAGTTTGAATGTTTTCAAACTTGTTTGCAAACTAAATAGATCCTTCTAACTTAACTTTTAAAATACTTCAAGACCTGTAATATAACTTATGTATATGCTAATTTAACAAGGTAAAACTTGGTTTTTCAAAGTATAAGTATTTTTAGAAAAATGGTCATTAAATGATTTTGTTGTAACGAAAATGATTAACTTCATAAGTTTCACTAAAGTTTGACCTATGCCGTGTGATTTTGAATACAAACTAAGGTATTTACAGTTCATAGTCTTAAAGAGGGACTCGATCCAAGGAGATGGCAAGTTGAATCAACGAAAACGGACTTGTAACGAAGAAACTATGACCGAAACAAAATTGGTTATCCAAGGCTTAAATGACTTCGGGATTCATTGGAAAAATTTACATAAAATCACATACTTCTAAGATAACATGATATTTTATATATATGTACTTATAATTCAATTTTATATGGTTCAGGATCACCCGTAAGCAACACGAGAAGATTAATCATAAGATCCCATGATTGTACGCAACACGTCATTTGACAACACCGGTACCATGGGTCAAGGTTAATCTCGACCAATACATTTATGATGGGGTTTTACGGGAGTTTTATTTATTTCGTTGGGGGTTGTATTTATTCATTGCGGGTATATTAAACATCTAAAAATGAACCATTAAAAATTGAATTGCTAACCTCGGATTGCTAACTTCGGACTAAGGAAATATTCAAAGTATTAAAAGTATAACAAGTATATATATATAACGTTTGTTTAAAATGAAAACATATTGATATATTATATATGGATAGGTTCGTGATATCAACCGGAAGACCGAGTCAAATTATTTATATCATCAAGACAAAAGTGAGTATATAGTCCCACTTTTAAACTCTAAATATTTCGGGATGAGAATACATGTATTTTATGTTTTACGATATGGACACAAGTAACTGAAAAATATGTTCTACGTTGAGTTGTACCACTGGCATACTTCCCTGTAGCTTGGTAACTAACATTTACAGCGGTATTGTAAACGCGAATCCTGTTGATAGATCTATCGGGCCTGACAACCCCAACCGGACTGGACGACCAGTATTCAACGGTTGCACAGTACTTCGTTTTTGTGACTACACTTGGTACGGTGTAGTAAGATTTCATATTAAAGGGAATATGCGACGTGAAAATGTTAAGTATGGTTACCAAGTGCTCAACCACTTAGAATACTTTTATTAAACTGATTATATACGAAATCTTGTGGTCTATATATATATTGCAGCCGGCATTAAACCTATATCTCACCAACTTTATGTTGACCTTTTTAAACATGTCTATTCTCAGGTGATTTCTAAAGCTTCCGCTGCATCATGTTGGATCTAACCAGGATCTTGCGTACGCATGTTTGTGTCAAAAATAAAACTGCATATCCAAGATGTTGTACTGTAAAATATGCTAGAAACCGTGTTGTTGTCATCATTTGTAAAGTTTGTAAGTCGAAGATTATCGCTAAACGTTAATCTTCTTTTTATTGTCTTAAGTTTGTAACAAAAATAATGGTTATGGTTTGTAATGTATAATATATGCAGTTTTCTTTCAAAAATGTCTCATATAGAGGTCAATACCTCGCAATGAAATCATACGTTATCTAACGCGTTCTTATGGTTAAGGACGGGTTATGACATTTACTCTGTCAGATATTGCACTATAAATCCACTCCTTTCGTTTCCTTTATATTTTGGAGATCCATACTTTTGTTTTCTTTTTCCGACTTTAAGTTAAGCGAATAATGATCCAGAATTCGTAGGTATGAAGTTTCGAATGAACATGACTAATGTTCTAAGAGAGAAATTGGAATAGCACTATCTTGATTGGTTAATTTACCAGAATTCAAAAGAAAAGATAGAATTATCAAGAAGATATGTTCTCTAATATTTGGAGATTAGGTAGAATGTAAGAGTCGTGTAACATGGCACATGATAACGTTATGGTCTGTGAATCATCATGTTTCATTAGAAACTCAGCATGACTTACCGTAATATAATCACGTTGATCAAGTGTCATTATATTATACTAACTCATACTTCAGTTCCCAACACTACTTCAATATCATTCTTATTTTAAATTTGAATTTTTCAGAATTTAGAAACTAAAACAGTTTCCTTTCTAATGTAACACCGATATTGCAAAGAGATAAATGATTTTCAGATAAGAATAGTTATGAAAATATCTTCAGAAATATCGAGAATAGTTATAATGAAAGATACGATGATATCTTAGAATTTCTAATATCCATGGATGATGAAGAAGATTTGTCCGTAAAGGTTTAGAGTCAGGATCAAGGTATTCGTTAATGACTTCAGCAGATACTGAATTATTTGGATTCTTTGAAGGCAGATTTAGTCTTTCTGATTTGTCCACAACCTCCTTCATGGTTTGCTCAATCCGTTTTTCAGTAACTGATTCGTAGACTAGAGTGCTTTTCAGAATTCTAGGATGGAAGATCATTATTCTAAGAGATAAATGTTATATGTATACATATAACTATTGATGTAGAAACGATGCAAGATTCAAAACACTGATTGATGATTTCCCGATACTTGGTATGGCAATTCTCGTTACAAGATGCGGATGAGTATATGATAGGATTTTAATAAACAAATATAATGGTTTTTCGGAGAGACTTAAGTCAATGAGTAATGAAGTTGCTTGTAAGTTTACTGCTAATGTGGTGGAATATAAACGGTTCCCCGATAACGATGATGAAGGGCGAACTTATATATCAAAGTTATAGTAGAGTTTATTCGAATGAAAAGTCGAATTTGATTTGCTGAAGCTGTGACAAAACTGGCTACTTTAGAAAGGGATTGCAAAGTTATTTTCTGTAAAAACAACGCCAAAGGAGTTAGCACATATACGTGTTAACGTTTACTCAGGTTCCGAGTGTTTTCAGGTGCATAACTATATACATCAATCTTTTCTTCCGTAGATGAAGTGCGGTTGGTTCATCCTCTCGATTAAGGTGTTTTCAAGAATCATGAAAGATTTGAACGCCGATTGTATTCGTCAAGATAAATATGATTGTTTAAGATGAAATCAAGTGGCAAACTTGAAGAAATGTTTAATTGTAGAAGATGTAACTTATTAACGATATTTTAAATCAAAATGCGTTATAATTAATATTTCCTACTCTTTTAATACTTTTTAATTGTCCAAGGTTAGTATATGTTTAAAGTTTTACGTAGTTAATTAATTGGTTACTAATCAATTTTATTTCGTCCATTATTTTCTTCATTATGCCACTTGTCAAAACTTGACTTGGATTCTGATCGGTCAAAATTCGAATATGAAATTGAATTTGAATGAAAATAGTTGTTCTTTGGTGAACGGATACGTATATGTGTGGATTTGGACAGTATTGTTAATGACTGCTGAATTTGAATTGAAAAATGTACCGTGTAACTTATTAATGTGAAAAGTATTATTCCTCGGGTATTACCTACCCGTTAAAATATTTTCACCATTAACAGTTTGTACAAAAGAACTTTTAATTACAATCTTTATAAAAAAATATATACATATATATTTTCTTCAGATGTAATCATGGATTTAATGAGTTAATATAATATTAAACTCATTTGATTTACCGTTAGAACTAGATTACATAATCTCTTAAAACATTAGAGATTACATAATCATCATGTCAAACGAGGATTATGATCGAGGTATCGATTGAGAGGTAGAGGCGTGTGATGTTGAGGCTTGGAATGCGGATGTTGTTGGTGGTACTGTTGGTGCCGGTGATGTTGCTGATGCTGGTAAGTTTTGCACCATATTCTCCAAAGCCACTACCCGAATGTGAAGTTCGTTGACTTCTTTGATTACTCTGGAATGATTGGCGGTTGGAACGAGCGGATGAATGAGATCTAGAATTGTAGATATTACGTAATCGTTGCGAGCTATTCTGGAAATGAGGGTGAAAATGGTGTTTCGGACTGGTTCGCCGGTAAGTGCTTCAGGTTCATCGCCAAGAGGTGAATTCGGTTGGTGGAAAGGATCGCCTTCTTCTCGTCTCCATTGATTAAGTCGACTACTAACCCATCCCCAATTCATCCAGAATTGATGATGGCTAATTGGTTGATTCGTTCCGGTGACGCTGCTTTCGGAGCTTAGGTGAACATCCATGTCGGAATAGCTGTCAGATTCCGAAGAACTTGAACTAGTGGTGAGTTCAATTTCGTACGATTGAATAAAGAATTTTTTATATGAAATAATTTCTGGCTATCGGATGGTATTCTATTTATATAGAATATCTATATATATAGAACAATAGATTCCATAGATTGCGAACGAAATTTCGAAAGCTGTCAGGCAAAGGTAGCAGTAACAGATACGCTAAGATATGAATTTTTGTCTATACACTATTCATGCAATCAATGCAGTAAGATGTGTCTAGACTAAGAATGATAAGTACGTAATTTCCTAAGGATGATAAGTAGGTAATTTTCGACACGAAATGATAAGCAAAACTTTTGACATGCAGACACGGTCGAAGTCCAAACTCACTAATGCATCTTAACAACTATCAGTTAGACACACTAATGCAAGACCTGGTTCGCTAAGACCACCGCTCTGATACCAATTGTGAAGACCCATCCTAATCCACCTGGATGAAGTCATCAACATTTGGTCACATTGCGAGGTACTGTCCTAAGTATACCATGAGCGACTCCATGTAATATCTTTAAAATGAGCAAATGCACAGCAGAAGATTTCTTTCATACCTGAGAATAAACATGCTTTAAAGTGTCAACCAAAAGGTTGGTGAGTTCATAGGTTTATCGTAATCAATAATTTCCATATTTTAATAGACCACAAGATTTTCATTTCCATTTCTCATAAACATCATCTCATATTAGGCATTTCGCACTGCATAGAGATAAAAATCATTCATATGGTGAACACTTGGTAACCGACCTTAACAAGATGCATATAGAATATCCACATCATTCCGGGACTCCCTTCGGACATGATAAATTCGAAGTACTAAAGCATCCGGTACTTTGGATGGGGCTTGTTGGGCTCGATAGATCTATCTTTAGGATTCGCGTTAATTAGGGTGTCTGTTCCCTAATTCTTAGATTACCTGACTAAAAAGGGGCATATTCAGTTTAATAATCTAGCCATAGAATGTAGTTTTAAGTATTTGTGTCTATTTCATCAAAGATTTATAAAGCAGCGCATGTATTCTCAGTCCCAAAAATATATATTGCAAAAGCATTTAAAAAGGGAGCAAATGAAACTCACTATACAATATTTTGTAGTAAAAATATGCATACGACGGAACTGAACAATGCAAGGTTGACCTCGGATTCACGAACCTATATCATTTATATATATATTAACACGTATAATGGTAATCGAACAAAATTATATATTATTAGTGATCTACTCGTTATTTTAGTAACTTACGTGTTTCATTAATAACTTAATTAATTCTATTTATTTTGTATACTTTAGATAAAAAAAAATATCAATGTAGTTATGTAATATATTTTTCTTATATATATATAATATTTATTTAGTAAATTAGTAATAATAATCTTAATAATGATAATGAAAATAATAACTTTGATAATAATAATAGCCATTTTGTTTGTAGTAATAATAATACTGTAATAATAATAATAATATTAATGATAATAATAATGATAATAAAAATAATGTAAATAAAATTATATAAAAATTAGATTAATGAAAATAATAATAATGATAGTAATAATGATAATAATAATGATAGTTTTAATATTAATGTTACTACTAATAATGTTCTTTAATGATAATACTAATACTAATGTTAATAATAATAATAATAATTTTAAAATTATGTTAATAGTAATAATAATAATAATACTTAATGATAATACTAGTAATAATAATAATGATAATACTATTAATTATACTAATAATCATATTACTAATATTAGTGATAATAATAATTAACTTAATAACAACAACAATTAATAATAATAATAATAACAATAAAAACAATAATACTTGAAACTACCTTTAAAAGCATTTTCCTAAAAAGAATGCCTTAGACAGGGCTCGAACCTAAGACCTCTCGCTAACTCGGCAACATTCCAAACCACTCCTCCATCCCTTCATTTTTGTTATAATCCGTATCCAATTTTATATAACCTAATTAATATCATGGCCCAAGAAATAATCATAACCTTGTCATGGCCCAAATAACAGTCCATTAATCTTAAAATTCTCGACAGCCCAAAAGTACTTTAAAGAGGAACCCAATATAATTAGTCCATTAGTAACCAATAAAAGATTTCGGTTACATTTTGTATCTGATCAAAACACAAGAGGCCGTTTAAATGAAGTAGTAGACTAGGGTTTCGGTTCATCATTGTCATTATCACAGGTTCATCGTTATCATCAGGTACATCACCGAAAACATCATCATTCATCGTTATCTTTTCATCATATCATTCTGTGGGTTTTTTGTTGGCAACAAATTTTACAGAGATTGGTGTTTGGTTTCAATTTGTTCGATTAGGAAATAAAACTGACAACAACAAGATCGATATGGATTTGAAGGTTGTTTATTTGATAAACATAAATATTGTAGCAGTAACAGAAAGCGAATAACAACTATAGTAGCAGTATAATATTGGTTTCCGAAGGTTAAAATAGAAATAGAATTAGAAATCGAGTAGGCAGGAAACAAAAATATATGCAGTTGATCGATTAGGATGTTTGAAATTTGTTGTTGGGCCATGGTAACCATAAACGATCTAATAATTCTACAACAAATGGGCAGTTATTTAGTTAAACCAAATTCCATTGATATTTAAAAGGAAGCCCAACAATTAGAATGAAAGTTAACGGGATTTTGGAATGAGTTCGAAACGCAGAAACAAATAAAGGAGTACGCATGCTCTTAGATGGTGGTTTAAGGTGAACCGAAGACTATTAGATTACATGGGTTGGTTCTTAACTCAAGTAAATTCATAAGGTGGTGGGTTGTTATTTGAACAGAAGAAAGAAAACTTACGCAGCGGTGGCTTGTAGTCGATCAAAGGTGGTGGTGATGTGATTCGAACAAAGCAAGGAATGAAACGTTGATCACTAAACCGAACAATAGAATACTCAAGTGGTTTTCGGTTATGGTTTTTCAAAGGAAAAATAAAAGAAAGAAATTAGTATTAGTGTGGGATTATTTGTGATTCAAAAGAATAAAAGTAGTGTGGGAATGGTGGCTCTCGGTTATCAAACAAAAAGGAAAATAGAAATAAAGTGTGATGGTTTCATGGTTGTCCTGTATTGTATTTATATATATGTATATTATATAGACTTGTAAATCATGAATGTGAAGCAAGAAACAAAAAGAAAACACAATTAATACTGTGTCAAATTGTCAATTAGATATAGTAACTGGAATAATAATTGTAATATAATAATAATTAATAATTTAAATGTGTGATAATATTAGCCATCATCATTTACGGACTAAATTTCGTATTCCGTTGTTAATCAGTGTCTGATAAATGTCTTCAGAAAAATCCCAAATTTTTACAATAATTATCTTTATTTATTTCAGTCATTATGGTATAAAATTTGGTCATTAACTATTAAATAAAAATTAAATTAACTATTAACTCTCACCCCTAGTAAAATATAAAAAGTTGTAAAATTCTATCAAATAGCTTCTAAATATATTATTAATAAACCTATAATTTATATAACTCATTTTCGGATCACCGTTTATTTTTAAATTCATATAAGTTTGAATTTAACTTGTTTAATATCGATCGAACGACAATTGAGTGTTACTGTCGTTTACTAAATAGATTCGAAATCACAAAATATATATTTAATATACTTTATTTATATAGATGTGTTTTAAATAATAATTATCATAATATCATATTTTTATAATAACAACATATAATATTTCAAATTATATTTCGAATTATTATTTATATACACATACACACATATCTATTTACAATTAATTGTTCGTGAATCGTCGAGAGCAGTCGAAGGTCAATTGAATATATGAAACAATTCAAACTTTTTGAGACTCAACCTAACAGACTTTGCTTATTGTGTTAAAATATTAATTCGTATCAAGAGTTTGGTTTAAAATTAGTCGAAATTTTCCCGGTCTTCACAAACCCGGATTCTAAAATCAAAACCGTAAGTCCCTAATGAAAAACCACTGGTAAATCACAATCGCAAACACTCACACACAATAGCAACAAAATGTAATTACGTATCCAATACATGCATAAATACAAAATTCTACGCACCTGAAACGCATCTGAGAGAGCATAACTGGAATTTTGAGGTGTCAAAAGAAGTGGACGATGATACCGCTGCTGTTGATGCTCCATTAATTGAAAAATCAAAGCCAGTATTTTAAAAAACTAAAGATGAAATCAAACACGTAGTTCAGCTGTTTGTGTGTGTGAAGTTGTAGAGAAATTTGGAAACTCTAATTTGAGAGTACAAATTGAATCGATAATTTAAATTGGTGATAATACCATGTATGGTTATGACTTTAGTGCGTACTGAAACCCTAATTTTATACAGTTTCAATAATGATTTTTTAGTCAGATGTTTGCATTCGTTGAACCAGAAAGAAAAAATAGAGGTATTGGTTTTTCAGTCGCAAGTTCTCGATTTCGAACATTAATCAGTGGGTTTTCCATTGCAATCAATTGAGGTATTGAGTTTGTATGCGATGAGTAGGATTCTTTTCCGATTGCATCAATTGAGTTTTAGGGTTTGTATGCAATGGGATGCAGATTCGTCTTAGGAGAAGAGAGGGTTCGAATTTATTTATTTTGGAATAATCTTTTAGGAATCCTCGTTTGGTTTGTGCCAGCGTGGAATGTTTTAGTGTTAATTACGTGGTTATCTTATAGATTAACGTGTCAGCATGCTTGATTAAGGTGAGATTAAGGATTGACATGTCAGCAACAGCTTCACGATTTATAGTATGTAAAATAATAATAATAGATAGATAGATACATTTAAACCCTCTACATCAAGTCCACGAATAGGGATAGGGATGTTGGTTAGACTATAATGGTTGTATCTACGGAATTTAGAAAAACCTTATTGGACGTAAACCATGGTCAGGTCAGGTTTCATGATTCCAGATGATTATGAATATTTATTTCAATCATCCCAAATGATATAGTCAAGTGGTTTGAACTCTGATATTTTTCACATTAATTAAGTCTCAGGGTTCAAATCTCATAGACAATATATCTAAGGTTTACTAGAAAAAAATGTTGAAAAAGGTCATGACTCGATCACTAGATAACCCCGATAGGCCGTTTTTATTAGTGTAAAATATTACTTACTGAACAAAATTTTCTTTATCTGATTACCGTTTATGAATATTTATTTCGATGAGAGCGTCTCACTATATTGTAATACAGAGTATTACATATATAGATTCGCGATGCATATACATATATATATATATATATATATGTATATATATATATATGTATATATCTATATATATATATATATATATATATATATATATATATATATATATATATATATATATATATATATATATATATATATGTATATATATATATGTATATATGTATATATATAGTAAAAGAATTCGGAGAAAACTAAAGGTGGAAGAAAACTTAGAGAACTCAAATATTAATGCACATTCATTTACCATATGCACCTATTATTTGGGGGAAAAAATCAAAAAATTATTATTTTTTAAAGAAAGAGATTTTTTTTTTAAAAAATACTTTTTTTAACTCTTTTTTTCAAAGTCCACGTCATCGCAGAGACTGACTGCCACATCAGTGCAGACTGACCGACATGTCAGCAGACTGACAGCTGACGTGGCAGTCAGTCTGTTGACGTGGAATTTAAAAAAAATTAAACAAAAATTCGATTTCTTTTCTTTTTAACATTTTCGATTTTTTTTTTTAAAATAGGTAAATATTGTAGGTGCATGTGCATTCATATGTAAGTTCTCTGAGCTCTCTTCCACCGTTAGTTCTCTTTGGATTCTCACCGTATATATATATATATATATATATATATATATATATATATATATATATATATATATATATATATATATATATATATATATATTACCTTTAATTTTTTATTTTAATGATAATAGATTTTTTAAGATTAAATTTCACATCATTCAACTTTTGATCCAGACCATTAATTTAAAACCCTATCTAACCGTCCGTTATGCCACCTTCATCATATGATGTAAACAAAAGTGATGAAAACTGACGGCCCTTAACGGAGCATTAATTAAATCCCCTCTCTTCGGTCAATTATGGAGGCGATGTATTTTAAAACGTTCGTGATTTTTCAGAGACCAATCAAATAATTTCCAGATTTAATTAATATATAAATAAATAAGTATATATATATATATATATATATATATATATATATATATATATATATATATATATATAGTGGTAGGATCAAGAGGGAAGTAACCATTCGGGGGGAAGCGGGGGGAAGCAAAAACTTTTTTTTTCGTTTTTTGAAAAAACTTTGTTCACGAACATTATAGATGAGATGAAAATATGAACATTTAGTAGAGACACTTTTTGATAAATGTTTTTATTTTGGTGGGAAAACGCTCGAAGAAGTAATATATAACAATTATCGTGTTTTTCGAGCGTATTTTGAGGTTTTAGCTATTGGGGTTCAGATATTAGGGTTTAGATATTATGGTTTATAGGGTTTAGATATTAGGGTTTAGAAATTTAGGGTTTAGGGTTTAGATTTAGGGTTTAGATTTAGGATTTAGATTGAGTTTTTAACACGAACGGTTTAGAGTTTAGGGTTTAGGGTTTGGTGTTTTGGGTTTATGGAATAAACCCAAAATACCAAACCCTAAACCCTTAACTCTAAACCGTAAACTCTAAATCGGGCTAAATTTTACTTCACAAAACATGAAGAAAAAAACGTTCATATTCTTCACGAACAATATTATATTGAATGTTATTTTTGTCGATCGTTTTCCCGCCTAAATAATAACATTCATCACGAGGTGTCTCTTCTAAATGTTCATATTTTCGTGTGATCTTGATGCTGAAAAAAAAATTCCAAAAAAAACGATTTTTTTTTTTGCTTCCCCCCGCTTCTCCCCGATTGGTTACTTCCCCATTGATCCTGCCCCTATATATATATATATATATATATATATATATATATATATATATATATATATATATATATATATATATATATATATATTAATTTTTTCTCACCCAATTTTCAATCAGATTTTACCACATCACCATACCCAATATTTAACACAAAAAACTGACACAAAGGTTAAAAATGTCAGAAACTGACATTGCCTAATCACAGTCGAATTGCACTTTTTAGCCAAATTACCCTTATTATCATCGCCACGGTTAAAAATAGTCAAAGTAAATGACCTCCCTTATCCTCACTATCCAACCATTCATTTCCTATTTACTTATTACCTACATCCTATCCATTATACCCCTAAATAAACACTGGCAAAAAATCAATCCCTCATACTACCAAAATCCGATTTCACATAGAACCTCTACAATCGCCACACGATTTCTTCACAAAATACCTCTATGATGTGTAAAATTAGGTATATAATTTTTAGAACAAGAATTATCGATTTAAGACTACACACAATCACGGGCAGTGTACCCGATCGTGTAGTAGTATAGAAAATGATAAATACCGGTTATCGTTCGAAGGACAGTTCACACGCAATTCAAGATTATTAACTAAATGCAATTAACTAAACAAATAAAATGAAATAAATGAAATAACAGATAATTGGTTTTGGTTATTTAATGATTAACCAATCAAGATAGATTTAAATATAAAGACAATATTTTTGTGTTTTTAAGTTTATAGGAAATAAATGCAGACTCAACAAACAAATTAAAGATAGTTTTGAATTCAATAGACAAAGAAATGATCGCCTAGATCTTTTACCCTCAGTGTCAGATGATATAGTATTAAGTACAAGTAATAGTGATAAAATGCATGTAATTACTAAGTCGGTTCGTTTAGAGTTCTCTTTTACGAACATTCAAGCTAGGATTTATCGGCTTAGGGTTCCCTCTCACCAAAGACCTCGTTGCTTGTGACTATGTAATTAACTAATTCAAAGATTTAGATTCAATTGGTTACGCATTCGCTCCACACAATTCACCGCTGTTTTGTTCTACATATGTTAACCAATTTACCCCCTTGGTCCAGTAAGCACCCAATTAATTAAAACAAATCAATTGAAAATTAATGCACTAAATTGAAACAGAGTTCCCTTTGTTCAAACAAGTACACTAATCAATCTCATAACATACATCAACACCCACAAGTGTGGTTCTTTATCTAAACTCTGATTTATTATTCAAAAAATCATATAACTACAAAAGAAATTATCCAACACTAAGGTTATTAATCTAGATGAACATAAAAAAACTTAACTCATGATCATAATATGAACTGAACACAAGCACAAATTATTAATGCATAAATAAATCATTATCCACATAGACATGAATAAAAAAATAATAAGCAATAATAAATAAGTGTTGTAAGAAATTTTCAAAATATAGTATGAGGTATCAGTTAAATAATAACAGTAAAAGATAAAAGTTGAAATTTAAACCAAACTTTTCTTTCTCTTTTGTTGTGTACATCGACCAACAAAACCCAAGAGATGGGGTCTTTTATTCTCTTCCACCAATCAAGAATACACCTTCCCTTCCTTTTTGACTAACAACCAACACACCTTTCTTTCTTTGTTTTTTTTTCTTGCGTAAAATAAATAAAACCCCAAAAGGGTTTCGGCTGCTGGAACAGCCCTCACGGCCACACACACTCACTGCCTCTTTTAGAATGATGCATTTTTTTCTTTTATAATGTTGCCATCGTCATCACTCATCCCCATCAGGTTATTATTATTATTTTTCATTTAATCCATGGCCCATATAAATTTGGTGATGATTGGGCTCCATTCAAGAACTCACAAACTCTTTGATTAAGAATCAATAATGAAATAAAAATGATCTGGGCCGATGACTAATCGGGGCCCAAGTTGAGCCTGAGCCAATAGATCCATTAAAATCCCAAGCTACACAAATTTCAGCCCACATTAAATTATGATTTTTGCTGCATTCTGTCCGATCATAGTTCTGTCTTTATCTCGTAGTTCGTTCAGAATTTCCAGAAAGAATGAAAACGAAAGTTGTAGAGCTCAGAGTTACGGACGTCTGGGCTTTGGCCTCACCTTAATCCGAGTCCCGAGGAGTGATATATTTTCGTTTTCGTGCAGGCGCACAGATTTTGCAAAACCATCAACTTTCCACATAACTTCACCATTCTTAAAACTAAATCGACAAAACTCGAACCACTTAGCCAATATAACCAAATCAAGTACTTATGATAACGTGATGTAAATTGTACCTCAAAACTCCAAATAACATAACTTTTTATACTCTCGGATCTTCAAACTCAAATCTTCACAAAAACATCAAAAGATCTCCAAACCGTATCCAAAAGGACTAAAATGTGATCGATATCGCTAAGGAAAACGTGTATAAAATATGCGATATCAAACCACCCCACACTAGAGTCTTTCTTGTCCTCAAGCAAATCCGACTCGAAAATAATCTTCTACCATATAATAACGTCTTCAAAAGTATGTGTAGAACCAAACGAACATGAACTAATCAAGCAACTAGCGTGGGTACGGTTTTGGAGTAAATATCAACCATGGCTCCCACTTGCATTCCCAAAACAACACTTCCCCAAACCTCAAGCAATATGTGATGAATAAAGTAACCAAAGATAGTCTCGAATAACGTACCATAATAATGAGGTAGAGAATCTCGAACCATAATAAAAGTCTTTAAAGAAATCGGGAATCAAGTGAGAGTCGAGCACCACAAATATGACAATCGAACATGTGTGCCAAGAGAACGCACGGGCTACCCTACAATTGGTCAAGCCAAGCCTCCCACAAGTACCTAACATCGTAATGATGTCGGTAAGAAAATAATGTAGCTTAGGAGGATACTACATTACGTCCAGATATCATCGATAGTCATGAGGTAACCATCTAATCCGTTAAGTCAATCATAAAGATTGAAGTTCATTAGGCTTAAAAGCTGATTAATCTTTAAGGAGATCGTCCTTTCGGGGGTCTGATAAATCACTGACATTTTGTGTGTGCATGGTGCCTCTTCGTTTTACGAGACAGATCTCCCTCATCGAGATAAGTCTGACCACCAGCTCCCTGTTTAATACTGAGGCCTGGTGGATTTCCAGCCGATGTTAGAGAAGACTTTTCAAGACTGTTCGTCAACCTACAGCTGGTCTGGACTACATCTTATGACCTAAGTCATCAAGTGTGTCGGTTGGGAGACTTGACTCCTTTTATGATGGAATGGATACATCCTATGTGGTCATATTAGGTGGTCTGGCACAACATTGTCCTTGTTAGGAGAAACAATGAGGATTGCCCTAAATAGTTTTTGATCTAGCGCATGGCCCGGTTTTGACCACACGATCTAATCACCATTCATACGGTTGACACCCGTTTTGGTACAGGTGACCTACGATTGAATTCTTAAAGAATTCGTAGGATTTCAAGTTCAATGGTAATGAACGTGTTTGGAAGTTCAAGACTTCCTCTTCCCACAGTACCTTATATCGTGAAATGATATGAGTATGAAATGGTATAGTTTAGGAAGTCTGCTATACCAAATAGGACGTAGACTCGGAAGACTTTACTTCCTATATAGGATGGAAATGATACATCCTAAGGGTTACTAGGTGGTCGAGCGCATACATTACCCTGGTTCTGAGTGATGAAGACCGCCCTTTTGGGTTTTGATCTGGCACAAGGTCCGGTTTCCGACCAAGCTATGCAATCACCGCTCTCTCACAGTTTACACCCGTTTTGGTACGGGCGACCTACTATTGAGTTCCCCGAACTCGTAGGATTTCATGTCCAAAATAATTAACACGTGAAACGATTTTGGCTTCTTTGAAATCACGGATTAGACCATAAAAATTTTAAAATTCCCCAAAAATGGCCTAAAACGTGATGTTTCACTCTTTTTAAAGTTCAAAATACCAAGCCATATGTAAACCAACACTCATATTTCAAACACATAATTTACCAACCCGCAAGAATTTACATCCCCACCCCACACTTGAGACAAAGTAATGTCCCCATTACTTGAGATAAAAAATAGATTAAATTCAGAAGGGTAAAAGGAGAAATAAGGTAAAACTTGCCAAGTTACAACCATGAATCGTGGAATGCTAGTGACAGAACGGACTGCACTTAATGCCATTCCTCGATAGTTATCACACAATGTTCATCATCAAAAGTACCTGCAATGAATCCAAACAAATATACAATACTCTTATAAAATGGTGCATTTCATTGAGTCGTGCACCCGACTCGACCCCTATAATCAGCCTTTAGTGGGGTCTGAATCACCTACACTTAGCTGACGGTACGAGAAATCAGTAGAGTATGTTCCACGAATCAGTAATGTCAACCAATCATTTACACCGCGGGTTGTGAACATTAACTTTGGGAATTCATCTACATTCTTCACATAGAACTCTAAAATAACCCGAAATTTAGAAGACTTGTCACCCTTAAAATCAGATTGGGACACTCGAATGTACCCCACGGTCATGCTCAAATCAAATGGGTCCTTATATACCATCTCCTCCACACTATACACATTGTGATGTCCACTTGCATATGAACACTCACTTACATCACCGTCAGGAACCTCAATATTTACAGTTGATCCGCTCTGATTTTTCTCAATATTGCTAGACTCAACCTCTATCCTCAATTTACCTAGTTCCTCAATCGTAGGCTCATAACCATTAGCCATTAAAGAAGCTAACAAACCCCCTTCTTCATCTACAACAACCTCATCTTCATATACCCGAAGAACAAATATGTAACTCATGCTACTCGGGAAAATCATGTAAAAGTTCAGCGAGTGGATCTAAACGAGTACGTTTTTCAACAACCAGTTCGTCTTGCAAAATAGATTGTGAAGTTATAAGTTGTGGAGCTAGACCGGACTCTATCACATTTAAATGTTCCGAAAATAGAATCAACGGTGAATAAAGATCGGTAGCAAGTTGCGTAGTAGGTAGGGGACTCGAATGTTTTACGTCCGGATTCATGCAACATTGCCAAGACCCATAAAAACACTGGCGAAAACCTTCAGCTATCATCCTCTCTTTCATAGACCTTTTTTGAGTGTTAACCACAATTTCATTAACTTCTTTCTCTTGGTACCCCTCGTTGGTAACACTAGGAGATGAATATAATGCGATTAGTTTCCTCCGTTCTATTCTCATTCTCTCACCCATTATCATATTCTTGTAGTCAACCATTTCCCTGCAACTGAAAAAAAAACAAAGAAAAGAATAAAAGCACCGACTCTAGAAAAAAAAATTTATACTATTAAAACAAAAATAATCACAAAATAGCAAACAATCTCAAATTAACAAAACTGTCCCCGGCAGCGGCGCCAAAAACTTGATGTGTAAAATCAGGTATATAATTTATAGAACAAGAATTACCGATTTAAGACTACACACAATCACGGGCAGTGTACCCGATCGTGTAGTAGTATAGAAAATGATAAATACCGGTTATCGTTCGAAGGACAGTTCACACGCAATTCAAGATTATTAACTAAATGCAATTAACTAAACAAATAAAATGAAATAAATGAAATAACAGATAATTGGTTTTGGTTATTTAACGATTAACCAATCAAGATAGATTTAAATATAAAGACAATATTTTCGTGTTTTTAAGTTTATAGGAAATAAATGCAGACTCAACAAATAAATTAAAGATAGTTTTGAATTCAATAGACAAAGAAATGCTCGCCTAGATCTTTTACCCTCGGTGTCAGATGATATAGTATTAAGTACAAGTAATAGTGATAAAATGCATGTAATTACTAAGTCAATTCGTTTAGAGTTCTCTTTTACGAACACTCAAGCTAGGATTTATCGGCTTAGGGTTCCCTCTCACCAAAGACCTCGTTGCTTGTGACTAAGTAATTAACTAATTCAAAGATTTAGATTCAATTGGTTACGTGTTTGCTCCACACAATTCACCCCTGTTTTGTTCAACATATGTTAACCAATTTACCCCTTTGGTCCAGTAAGCACCCAATTAATTAAGACAAATCAATTGAAAATTAATGCACTAAATTGAAACAGGGTTCCCTTTGTTCAAACAAGTACACTAATCAATCTCATAACATACATCAACACCCACAAGTGTGGTTCTTTATCCAAACTCTGATTTATCATTCAAAAAATCATATAACTACAAAAGAAATCATCCAATACTAAGGTTATTAATCTAGATGAACATAAAAAAACTTAGCTCATGACCATAATATGAACTGAACACAAGCACAAATTATTAATGCATAAATAAATCATTATCCACATAGACATGAATAAAAAAATCAATAAGCAATAATAAATAAGTTTTGTAAGAAATTTTCAAAATATAGTATGAGGTATCAGTTAAATAATAACAGTAAAAGATAAAAGTTGAAATTTAAACCAAATTTTTCTTTCTCTTTTGTTGTGTACATCGACCAACAAAACCCAAGAGATGGGGTCTTCTATTCTCTTCCACCAATCAAGAATACACCTTCCCTTCCTTTTTGACTAACAACCAACACACCTTTCTTTCTTTGTTTTTTTTTTCTTGCATAAAATAAATAAAACTCCAAAAGGGTTTCGGCTGCTGGAACAGCCCTCACGGCCACACACACTCACTTCCTCTTTTAGAATGATGCATTTTTTTTTCTTTTATAATGTTGCCACCATCATCACTCATCCCCATCAGGTTATTATTATTATTTTTCATTTAATCCATGGCCCATATAAATTTGGTGATGATTGGGCTCCATTCAAAAACTCACAAACTCTTTGATTAAGAATCAATAATGAAATAAAAATGATCTGGGCTAATGACTAATCGGGGCCCAAGTTGAGCCTGAGCCAATAGATCCATTAAAATCCCAAGCTACACAAATTTCAGCCCACATTAAATTATGATTTTTGCTGCATTCTGTCCGATCAGAGTTCTGTCTTTATCTCGTAGTTCGTTCAGAATTTCCAGAAAGAATGAAAACGAAAGTTGTAGAGCTCTGAGTTACGGACGTCTGGGCTTTGGCCTCACCTTAATCTGAGTCCCGAGGAGTGATATATTTTCATTTTCGTGCAGGCGCGCAGATTTTGCAAAACCATCAACTTTCCACATAACTTCACCATTCTTAAAACTAAATCTGCAAAACTCGAACCACTTAGCCAATATAACCAAATCAAGTACTTATGATAACGTGATGTAAATTGTACCTCAAAACTCCAAATAACATAACTTTTTATACTCTCGGATCTTCAAACTCATATCTTCACAATAACATCAAAAGATCTCCAAACCGTATCCAAAAGGACTAAAATGTGATCGATATTGTAGTGACCCGAACTTTTCCATGTTTATATATATTAAATGAAATTGCTATTTACATGATCAAGTATTTCCAACATGTTAAGCAATCAAACTTGTTAAGACTTGATTAATTGAAATAGGTTTCATATAGACAATTGACCACCCAAGTTGACCGGTGATTCACGAACGTTAAAACTTGTAAAAACTATATGATGTCATATATATGGATATATATATATATATATATATATATATATATATATATATATATATATATATATATATATATATATATAGTTAACATGGTATTATGATAAGTAAACATATCATTAAGTATATTAACAATGAACTACATATGTAAAAACAAGACTACTAACTTAATGATTTCGAAACGAGGCATATATGTAACGATTATCGTTGTAACGACATTTAATTGTATATATATCATATTAAGATATATTAATACATCATAATATCATGTTAATGTAATAATTTAACATCTCATTTGATATAATAAACAATGGGTTAACAACACTTAACAAGATCGTTAACCTAAAGGTTTCAAAACAACACTTACATGTAACGACTAACGATGACTTAAAGACTCAGTTAAAATGTATATACATGTAGTATTTTAATATGTATTCATACACTTTTGAATGACTTCAAGATACTTATCAAAATACTTCTACTTAACATAAATGCTTACAATTACATCCTCGTTCAGTTTCATCAACAATTCTACTCGTATGCACCCGTATTCGTACTCGTACAATACACAGCTTTTAGACGTATGTACTATTGGTATATACACTCTAATGATCAGCTCTTAGCAGCCCATGTGAGTCACCTAACACATGTGGAAACCATCATTTGGCAACTAGCATGAAATATCTCATAAAATTACAAAAATATGAGTAATCATTCATGACTTATTTACATGAAAATAAAATTACACATCCTTTATATCTAATCCATATACCAACGACCAAAAACACCTACAAACACTTTCATTCTTCAATTTTCTTCATCTAAGTGATTTCTCTCAAGTTCTATCTTCAAGTTCTAAGAGTTCTTCGTAAATTCTATAAGTTCTAGTTTCATAAAATCAAGAATACTTCCAATTTTGCTAGCTTACTTCCAATCTTGTAAAGTGGTCATCCAATCTCAAGAAATCTTTCTTATTTATAGTAAGATATATTTCTAATACAAGGTAATACTCATATTCAAACTTTGGTTCAATTTCTATAACTATAACAATCTTATTTCGAGTGATGATCTTACTTGAATTTGTTTTTGTGTCATGATTCTGCTTCAAGAACTTTCAAGCCATCCAAGGATCCTTTGAAGCTAGATCCATTTGTTTCTTTTCCAGTAGGTTTATCCACAAAACTTGAGGTAGTAATGATGTTCTTAACATCATTCGATTCATACATATAAAGCTATCTTATTCGAAGGTTTAAACTTGAAATCACTAGAACATAGTTTAGTTAATTCTAAACTTGTTCACAAACAAAAGTTAATCCTTCTAACTTGAATTTTAAAATCAACTAAACACATGTTCTATATCTATATGATATGCTAACTTAATGATTTAAAACCGAAAAACACGAAAAACACCGTAAAACCGGATATACGCCGTTGTAGTAACACCGCGGGCTATTTTGGGTTAGTTAATTAAAAACTATGATAAACTTTGATTTAAAAGTTGTTCTTCTGAGAAAATGATTTTTCTTATGAACATGAAACTATATCCAAAAATCATGGTTAAACTCAAAGTGAAAGTATGTTTTCCAAAATGGTCATCTAGACGTCGTTCTTTCGACTGAAATGACTACCTTTACAAAAACGACTTATAACCTGTAATTTTGACTATAAACCTATAATTTTTCTATTTAGATTCATAAAATAGAGTTCAATATGAAACCATAGCAATTTGATTCACTCAAAACGGATTTAAAAACGAAGAAGTTATGGGTAAAACAAGATTGGATATTTTTTGATTATTGTAGCTACGGGAAATATTGTAACAAATCTATATTAATCATATCCTAGCTAACTTGTATTGTATTATACATGTATTCTAATATATATTATGTAATCTTAGGAAACCATAGACACGTATGCAAATGTTTTGACATATCATATCGACCCATCTATATATATTATTTGGAACAACCATAGACACTCTATATGCAGTAATGTTGGAGTTAGCTATACAGGGTTGAGGTTGATTCCAAAAATATATATAGTTTGAGTTGTGATCTAGCCTGAGACGTGTATATACTGGGTCGTGGATTGATTCAAGATAATATATATCGATTTATTTCTGTACATCTAATTATGGACAACTAGTTGTAGGTTATTAAAAATGTTGTAAATATATTTTGAACATACTTTGATATATATTTACATATTTATTATAGGTTCGTGAATCGACCAGTGGCCAAGTCTTACTTCCCGACGAAGTAAAAATCTGTGAAAGTGAGTTATAGTCACTTTTAAAATCTAATATTTTGGGATGAGAATACATGCAGTTTTATAAATGTTTTACGAAATAGACACAAGTAAATAAAACTACATTATATGGGTGAATGATCGAAGCCGAATATGCCCATTTTACTTGGTAGCTTAAGAATTAGTAAACCGATCTACTAATTGACGCGAATCCTAAAGATAGATCTATTAGGCCTAACGAACCCCATCCAAAGTACCGGATGTTTTAGTACTTCGAATTCATTTTTATCATGTCCGAAGGATTTCCCGGAATGATAGGGGATATTCTTATATGCATCTTGTTAATGTCGGTTACCAGGTGTTCACCATATGAATGATTTTTATCTCTATGTATGGGATGTATATTGAAATATGAATTCTTGTGGTCTATTATTATGATTTGATAATATATAGGTTAAACCTATAACTCACCAACATTTTTGTTGACGTTTTAAGCATGTTTATTCTCAGGTGATTATAAAGAGCTTCCGCTATTGCATTCTAAAATAAGGACAAAATTTGGAGTCCATGCTTGTATGATATTATGTAAAAACTGCATTCAAGAAACTTATTTTTGATGTAATATATTCTTATTGTAAACCATTATGTAATGGTCGTGTGTAAACGGTATATTTTAGATTATCATTAGTTGATAATCTACGTAATGCTTTTTAAACCTTTATAGATAAAATAAAGGTTATGGTTATTTTAAAAATGAATGCAGTCTTTGAAAAACGTCTCATATAGAGGTCAAAACCTCGCGACGAAATCAATTAATATGGAACGTTTATAATCAATATGAACGGGACATTTCAGTTGGTATCCGAGCGTTGGTCTTAGAGAACCAGAAAATTGCATTAGTGTGTCTTACCGAGTTTGTTAGGATGCATTAGTGAGTCTGGACTTCGACCGTGTTTTTCTTCAAAAACGATTGCTTAACATTTTTTTGTTGGAAACTATATATTATTAACATGTAAATATTATGTGATATATTAATCTCTTAACGTGTTTGATATTATGTGATAGATGTCTACCTCTAGTACAAATCCCATTGATTCACCTAATAATAATGAAGAGTCAAATATATTTTGGAAAGATTCACAAATTCCGGAAGAGGAGGAACCGGAAGAGGAGGAACCGGAAGAGGAGGAACCGGAAGAAAAGGAACCAGAAGAGGAGGAATCAGAAGAGGAGGAACCAGAAGAAGAAGAGGTTCCGGAGGAAGAAATATTGATACCTATAGTAAATCGATTAAATAAAAGAAAATCCTCAACCAACGGACCAAAGTTAATAATGGTCAATGGTGTTTCCGCCGAGGAAGCAAAATATTGGGAAGATTACCAATTTTTCGATGAATCGGATCCCGATGAGGATTCCGATGATGTTATAGAAATTACCTCGACCCAATTTAATAAAGTGAAAGAAAATAATAAGGGAAAAGGTATAAAAATAGAGAAACCCGATTCCAACGCCGATGAACTTTATATGTATCGACAACATCCGTATTTCCTAAAATGTAACAATGACCCGGGAACCTCTAAACCACCAGGTTTTTCTAAACCATTGTGGAAAACGACGGCTCGTATTAGAGGAACACCATATATTCCTAGAAAATTAGGAAAACGAACCAAGTCCGAAGAAGAAGAAACCAGTGATTCAGATTAGAGGGTTGTAATCATGTTGTATATTATATGTATTGTAGTGTGCTTGTACTTTTATGTTCTATGTAAAAAAAAATTGCTTGTATTATTTGTTAATTATCTTTTACGAATCTAATCCTTGTCTATTTTACAGTATAAAAACAAAATGGACGTTAAGGGTAGACAACTGAATATTTTAGAAGACCTACCAGAGGATATGATTGAGGAAATCTTGTCTAGAGTCGGTCAGAATTCATCAGCACATTTAGTTATGGCGAAATTAACTTGTCAAACATTTGAAAGACTTTCCAGAAATGCCTTAGTTTATAAAAGGCTTTCCTTTGATAGGTGGGGTATATCACATTGGGGAGACCGTAAGTTATGCCGTGTTTTCTTTAAAGCGTTAAATGCGGGGAACCCAAATGCAATTTTACGCTACGGGTTAAGAACCTATTTTGACTCAACATATCCTAACATAGGATTTCGTGAATTAGAAAGAGCTTCTAACATGCAACATAAAGAAGCATGTTATGCTTACGGGTTAGTGATGTTCGCTTCTTACCAAAGTGAGAAAAAGAACATCGGATTGCAACTTTTAAATAAAACCTTCCCACAAGTGACGGATTCAGTAGTTGGGGTGAGAAACAAGGTTTTTAGATTATTACGGGGCTGTTGGATATTACGAAACCCTCGTCCTTTTGACGACATTACAACATGCTGCCTAGCTAATGGTCATAATGGTAATTTTCCACAAGACCAAGGATGGGAAGTCGTCTTAGTAAAACCAGAATGCATGACTTGTTTCTGGACTTATGAATTACGTGTCTTTATTTCCTTTGCTGAACAACTTGCGTATTAACTAGATTTATCTTCAAAACTGTCCTGTATCATAGTGTACTATATTTCATGTTATATGTAATATAGCGAAGTTGTAAGTTTGAAGAATATTTGTATGTGATATATTATTATAATCAGTTTTTTTATATGGAATTGTAGTAGTTGAATTGTATATTAGCTACTAAGTATGAACTTAACGGGTAGGTAGTACCCGAATTTAAACTTATAAAACGCTAATATGAAGAAAAAGCTTTTATAAATGAGTTCATATTATGCTACGCAATACTATTGACTACTCTTAATATTCTGTATGATTAACTCGATTCAGTTGGCTATTTTGAAGGAAATGGCACCGACTACTCGACACACCATGAATATGAGCGAAGAGGAATTTCGTACCTTTCTTGCTGCAAACATAGCCGCAGTACAAGCTGCGCTACATACCAACAATAACTCTGAATCTAGCAATGCAGCTAACGACGCAAGAAATCGTGTAGGATGCTCCTACAAAGAATTCACTGCCTGCAAACCTTTGGAATTTGATGGAACTGAAGGACCAATTGGATTGAAACGGTGGACCGAGAAAGTCGAATCGGTGTTTGCCATAAGTAAGTGTACTGAAGAGGACAAAGTTAAGTACGCTACGCATACCTTCACAGGTACTGCGTTAACGTGGTGGAACACCTATCTTGAATAGGTAGGACAAAATGCTGCTTACGCACTACCGTGGTCGGCATTCAAGCAATTGATGAACGAGCAGTACCGTCCTAGAAATGAAGTCAATAAACTCAAGGCAGAACTTAGAGAGTTACGAACACAAGGGTTCGACGTTACCACATATGAACGACGATTCACAGAGTTGTGCCTATTGTGTCCGGGAGCATTCGAAGATGAAGAAGAGAAGATCGACGCGTTTGTAAAAGGGTTACCAGTAAGCAAGGTTGCAAAATTCGCTATTCGGGGATTAATCAGTCAGGAATTTAGAAGGATTAATCAGTAATTCGGGGATTAATCGGCGATTAATCGGATTGTACTTTATATATTTAAATATTAAATTTTAAAAATTATATGTGTAAATATAGAAAAAAACCATAAATATATAAATAAA
Organism: Rutidosis leptorrhynchoides; assembly: GCF_046630445.1. Classification (NCBI taxonomy): domain Eukaryota; kingdom Viridiplantae; phylum Streptophyta; class Magnoliopsida; order Asterales; family Asteraceae; genus Rutidosis; species Rutidosis leptorrhynchoides. The sequence continues at coordinate 481,250,647 of NC_092336.1, forward strand.
CTTTAACATAATTGGCTAAAATTATTTATTTTGATCAAAAACTATAAAGTTCTAGTTTAAATTCATGTTAAAATGTTAACCATTTTTGACTTTGACCGACTTTGATTACCAAATTTGATTTGACCCATCAATTGACGTTGACCGTTTAATTAAACGGATTTTTTAAAATCGGAACGGATTGCTCTTAAAAATGATTAATCGAGAATTAATCGGCGAGTAATCGGGTTTTTTGCAACACTGCCAGTAAGGATTCAAGAAGATGTGAGTTCACACGAGCCCGCATCTATACAGAAGGCAAGTCGAATGGCTCATAAACTCATAAATCAGATTAAGGGAAGAATTAAAGAGCAGACGGCCGAAGAAACCAACACGAAACAACTCAAGCGGAAGTGGGAGGAAAACGGTGACAAGAGTCACCAGTACAACAACAACAACAATTACAACCACAATCGCAACAACTATCCCAACAACCGCAACAACAATCGCAACAATAACCGCAATCCTAACAATAACTACAACAAACATCCCAACAACAACAACTACAACAACCGTTTCAACAACAATAACAATCCCAACAACAACCTCAATAACAACAACGGCAACAAAAACCAAAAACAGCCATGTCATAGGTGTGAAGAAAATCATCAGGGGTTTTGCACAACATTTTGCAACAGGTGTAAAAGAAATGGTCATAGCGCGACAAAGTGTGAGGTCTACGGACCAAAGTTTAACAGAACTAAAGGAACAAATAATGTTGGAACAAGTAATACCGAAACGAATAGTGTCGGAGCAAGTAATACCAACGCTGTTTGTTATAAATGTGGAAAACTGGGCCACATTATTAGAAATTGCCCGAATCAGGGGAATACTAATGGGCAGGGCCGTGGAAGAGTTTTCAATATTAATGCGGCAGAAGCACAGGAAGACCCGGAGCTTGTTACGGGTACGTTTCTTATTGACGATAAATCTGCTTATGTTTTATTTGATTCGGGTGCGGATAGAAGCTATATGAGTAGAGAATTTTGTGCTAAATTAAATTGCCCATTGACGCCTTTGGATAGTAAATTTTTACTCGAATTAGCAAACGGTAAATTAATTTCAGCAGATAATATAAGTCGGGAGAGAGAAATTAAACTGGGGGATGAAATGTTTAAAATTAATTTAATACCAGTCGAGTTAGGGAGTTTTGATGTAATAATTGGCATGGACTGGTTGAAAAATGTGAGAGCAGAGGTCGTTTGTTACAAAAATGCGATTCGCATTATGCGTGAAAAAGGAAAACCTTTAATGGTGTACGGAGAAAAGAACAACGCGAAATTAAATCTTATTAGTAGTTTGAAGGCGCAAAAACTAATAAGAAAAGGTTATTACGTCATTCTAGCACACATCGAGGAAGTTAAACCTGAAGAAAAGAACATCAGTGATGTTCCCGTCGCAAAAGAATTTCCCGATGTATTTCCGAAAGAATTACCGGGATTACCCCCACATCGATCCGTTGAATTTCAAATAGACCTTGTACCAGGAGCTGCACCAATAGCTCGTGCTCCATACAAACTCGCACCCAGCGAAATGAAAGAATTACAAAGTCAGTTACAGGAACCTTTAGAGCGTGGTTTCATTCGACCAAGCACATCACCATGGTGAGCTCCTATTTTGTTTGTCAAGAAGAAAGATGGTACATTCAGGTTGTGTATCGACTACCGAGAGTTGAACAAACTTACCATCAAGAACCACTACCCACTACCGAGAATCGATGACTTATTTGATTAACTACAAGGCTCGTCTATTTATTCGAAGATCGATTTACGTTCTGGATATCACCAAATGCGGGTGAAGGAGGATGACATTCCGAAGACTGCTTTTAGGACGCGTTACGGTCATTACGAGTTTATGGTTATGCCGTTTGGATTGACTAACGCACCAGCTGTGTTCATGGACCTCATAAACCGAGTGTGTGGGCCATATCTTGACAAGTTTGTCATTGTCTTCATCGATGACATACTTATTTACTTGAAGAATGATCAAGAGCACGAAGAACATTTGAGAAAAGTGCTAGAGTTGCTAAGAAAAGAAAAACTGTACGCTAAGTTTTCAAAGTGTGCATTTTGGTTAGAAGAAGTTCAATTTCTCGGTCATATAGTGAATAAAGAAGGTATTCAGGTGGATCCAGCAAAGATTGAAACCGTTGAAAAGTGGGAAACCCCAAAAACTCCGAAACACATACGCCAATTTTTAGGACTAGCTATTTACTACAGAAGGTTCATCCAAGACTTTTTCAGAATAGCAAAACCCTTGACTGCATTAACGCATAAAGGGAAGAAATTTGACTGGAAGGATGAACAAGAGAAAGCGTTTCAGTTATTGAAGAAAAAGTTAACTACGACACCTATATTGTCATTACCTGAAGGGAATGATGATTTTGTGATATATTGTGACACCTCAAAGCAAGGTCTCGGTTGTGTATTAATGCAAGAAACGAAAGTAATTCCTTATGCATCTAGACAATTGAAGATTCACGAACAGAATTATACGACGCATGATTTGGAATTAGGCGCGGTTGTATTTGCATTAAAGACTTAGAGGCACTACTTATATGGGGTCAAAAGTATTATATATACCGACCACAAAAGTCTTCAACACATATTTAATCAGAAACAACTGAATATCAGGCAGTGTAGGTGGATTGAATTGTTGAATGATTACGACTTTGAGATTCGTTACCATCCGGGGAAGGCAAATGTGGTAGCCGACGCCTTGAGCAGAAAGGACAGAGAACCCATTCGAGTAAAAGCTATGAATATAATGATTCACACTAACCTTACTACTCAAATAAAGGAGGCGCAACAAGGAGTTTTAAAAGAGAGAAATTTAAAGGATGAAATACCTAAAGGATCGGAGAAGCATCTTAATATTCGGGAAGACGGAACCCGGTATAAGGCTGAAAGAATTTGGGTACCAAAATTTGGAGATATGAGAGAAATGGTACTTAGAGAAGCTCATAAAACCAGATACTCAATACATCCTGGAACGGGGAAGATGTACAAGGATCTCAAGAAACATTTTTGGTGGCTAGGTATGAAAGCCGATGTTGCTAAATACGTAGGGGAATGTTTGACGTGTTCTAAGGTCAAAGCGGAGCATCAGAAACCATCAGGTCTACTTCAACAACCCGAAATCCCGGAATGGAAATGGGAAAACATTACCATGGATTTCATCACTAAGTTGTCAAGGACTGCAACTGGTTTTGATACTATTTGGGTAATAGTTGATCGTCTCACCAAATCAACACACTTCCTGCCAATAAGAGAAGATGACAAGATGGAGAAGTTAGCACTACTGTATTTGAAGGAAGTCGTCTCCAGACATGGAATACCAATCTCTATTATCTCTGATAGGGATGGCAGATTTATTTCAAGATTCTGGCAGACATTACAGCAAGCATTAGGAACTCGTCTAGACATGAGTACTGCCTATCATCCACAAACTGATGGGCAGAGTGAAAGGATGATACAAACGCTTGAAGACATGCTACGAGCATGTGTTATTGATTTCGGAAACAATTGGGATCGACACCTACCATTAGCAGAATTTTCTTACAACAATAGCTACCATTCAAGCATTGAGATGGCGCCGTTTGAAGCACTTTATGGTAGAAAGTGCAGGTCTCCAATTTGTTGGAGTGAAGTGGGGGATAGACAGATTACGGGTCCGGAGATAATACAAGAAACTACCGAGAAGATCATCCAAATTCAACAACGATTGAAAACCGCCCAAAGTCGACAAAAGAGCTACGCTGACATTAAAAGAAAAGATATAGAATTTGAAATTGGCGAGATGGTCATGCTTAAAGTTTCACCTTGGAAAGGCGTTGTTCGATTTGGTAAACGAGGGAAACTAAATCCAAGGTATATTGGACCAATCAAAATTATTGAACGTGTCGGACCAGTAGCTAACCGACTTGAGTTACCCCAACAACTCGCAGCTGTACATAACACTTTTCACGTCTCGAATTTGAAGAAATGTTTTGCTAAAGAAGATCTCACTATTACGTTAGATGAAATTCAAATCAACGAAAAACTTCAATTCATTGAAGAACCCGTCGAAATAATGGATCGTGAGGTTAAAAGACTTAAGCAAAACAAGATACCAATTGTTAAGTTCGATGGAATGCTCGTAGAGGACCTGAGTTCACCTGGAAGCGTGAATATCAGATGAAGAAGAAATACCCGCACCTATTTCCAGAAGATTCGTCAACACCTCCAACTGCTTAAAAATTTCGGGACGAAATTTATTTAACGGGTAGGTACTGTAGTGACCCGAACTTTTCCATGTTTATATATATTAAATAAAATTGTTATTTACTTGATCAAGTGTTTCCAATATGTTAAGCAATCAAACTTGTTAAGACTTGAGTAACTGAAATAGGTTTCATATAGACAATTGACCACCCATGTTGACCGGTGATTCACGAACGTTAAAACTTATAAAAACTATATGATGTCATATATATGGATATATATATATATATATATAGTTAAAATGGTATTATGATAAGTAAACATATCATTAAGTATATTAACAATGAACTACATATGTAAAAACAAGACTACTAACTTAATGATTTCGAAACGAGGCATATATGTAACGATTATCGTTGTAACGACATTTAATTGTATATATATCATATTAAGATATATTAATACATCATAATATCATTTTAATGTAATAATTTAACATCTCATTTGATATAATAAACAATGGGTTAACAACACTTAACAAGATCGTTAACCTAAAGGTTTCAAAACGACACTTACATGTAACGACTAACGATGACTTAACGACTCAGTTAAAATGTATATACATGTAGTGTTTTAATATGTATTCATACACTTTTGAAAGACTTCAAGACACTTATCAAAATACTTCTACTTAACAAAAATGCTTACAATTACATCCTCGTTCAGTTTCATCAACAATTCTACTCGTATACACCCGTATTCGTATTCGTACAATACACAGCTTTTAGGTGTATGTACTATTGGTATATACACTCCAATGATCAGCTCTTAGCAGCCCATGTGAGTCACCTAACACATGTGGGAACCATCGCTTGGCAACTAGCATGAAATATCTCATAAAATTACAAAAATATGAGTAATCATTCATGACTTATTTACATGAAAACAAAATTACACATCCTTTATATCTAATCCATATACCAACGACCAAAAATACCTACAAACACTTTCATTCTTTAATTTTATTCATCTAAGTGATCTCTCTCAAGTTCTATCTTCAAGTTCTAAGTGTTCTTCATAAATTCTATAAGTTCTAGTTTCATAAAATCAAGAATACTTCCAAGTTTGCTAGCTTACTTCCAATCTTGTAAAGTGATCATCCAACCTTAAGAAATCTTTCTTATTTACAGTAAGATATCTTTCTAATACAAGGTAATACTCATATTCAAACTTTGGTTCAATTTCTATAACTATAACAATCTTATTTCGAGTGATGATCTTACTTGAATTTGTTTTCGTGTCATGATTCTGCTTCAAGAACTTTCAAGCCATCCAAGGATCCTTTGAAGCTAGATCCATTTGTCTCTTTTCCAGTAGGTTTACCCACAAAACTTGAGGTAGTAATGATGTTCTTAACATCATTCGATTCATACATATAAAGCTATCTTATTCGAAGGTTTAAACTTGAAATCACTAGAACATAGTTTAGTTAATTCTAAACTTGTTCGCAAACAAAAGTTAATCCTTCTAACTTGACTTTTAAAATTAACTAAACACATGTTCTATATCTATATGATATGCTAACTTAATGATTTAAAACCGGAAAACACGAAAAACACCGTAAAACCGGATATACGCCGTTGCAGTAACACCGCGGGCTGTTTTGGGTTAGTAAATTAAAAACTATGATAAACTTTGATTTAAAAGTTGTTCTTCTGAGAAAATGATTTTTCTTATGAACATGAAACTATATCCAAAAATCATGGTTAAACTCAAAGTGGAAGTATGTTTTCCAAAATGGTCATCTAGACGTCGTTCTTTCGACTTAAATGACTACCTTTACAAAAATGACTTGTAACCTGTAATTCCGACTATAAACCTATATTTTTTCTGTTTAGATTCATAAAATAGAGTTCAATATGAAACCATAGCAATTTGATTCACTCAAAACGTATTTAAAACGAAGAAGTTATGGGTAAAACAAGATTGGATATTTTTTGATTGTTGTAGCTACGGGAAATATTGTAACAAATCTATATTAATCATATCCTAGCTAACTTGTATTGTATTATACATGTATTCTAATATATTATGTAATCTTGGGATACCATAGACACGTATGCAAATGTTTTGACATATCATATCGACCCATCTATATATATTATTTGGAACAACCATAGACACTCTATATGCAGTAATATTGGAGTTAGTTATACATGGTTGAGGTTGATTCCAAAAATATATATAGTTTGAGTTGTGATCTAGCCTGAGACGTGTATACACTGGGTCGTGGATTGATTCAAGATAATGTATATCGATTTATTTCTGTACATCTAATTATGGACAACTAGTTGTAGGTTATTAAAAATATTGTAAATATATTTTGAACATACTTTGATATATATATACATATTTGTTATAGGTTCGTGAATTGACCAGTGGCCAAGTCTTACTTCGAGACGAAGTAAAAATCTGTGAAAGTGAGTTATAGTCCCACTTTTAAAATCTAATATTTTGGGATGAGAATACATGCAGTTTTATAAATGTTTTACGAAATAGACACAAGTAAATGAAACTACATTATATGGGTGAATGATCGAAGCCGAATATGCCCCTTTTGCTTGGTAGCCTAAGAATTAGTAAACCGATCTACTAATTGACGCGAATCCTAAAGATAGATCTATTGGGCCTAACGAACCCCATCCAAAGTACCGGATGCTTTAGTACTTCGAATTCATTTTTATCATGTCCGAAGGATTTCCCGGAATGATAGGGGATATTCTTATATGTATCTTGTTAATGTCGGTTACCAGGTGTTCACCATATGAATGATTTTTATCTCTATGTATGGGATGTATATTGAAATATGAAATCTTGTGGTCTATTATTATGATTTGATAATATATAGGTTAAACCTATAACTCACCAACATTTTTGTTGACGTTTTAAGCATGTTTATTCTCACGTGATTATTAAGAGCTTCCGCTATTGCATACTAAAATAAGGACAAGATTTGGAGTCCATGCTTGTATGATATTATGTAAAAACTGCATTCAAGAAACTTATTTTTGATGTAATATATTCTTATTGTAAACCATTATGTAATGGTCGTGTGTAAACGGTATATTTTAGATTATCATTAGTTGATAATCTACGTAATGCTTTTTAAACCTTTATAGATAAAATAAAGGTTATGGTTGTTTTAAAAATGAATGCAGTCTTTGAAAAACGTCTCATATAGAGGTCAAAACCTCGCGACGAAATCAATTAATATGGAACGTTTATAATCAATATGAACGGGACATTTCAGATATCGCTAAGGAAAATGTGTATAAAATATGCGATATCACTCTAGAATCGCCTCAATACGCCACTATTTGATAATTAGGTTTCTTTGTTCATGTTAATTAGGTTTCGTGCAAGTTTAATCGATTTTCTTGCCATAATTTTCTCTTATCCATCCTGACGGTTTTCTTTGTGCTTACATCGTGCGATTGTTTCCAAATCCGGTGGTGATTTCTCAACATCAAATGGAAACTCATATCAGGATTTAGGTTTGCGGTTGATTATATTCAGTCGATTAAATTCAACTTAAACCTTCACCACCGCTGTTGTAGCCACCGTCGCCGTTGTCATTGGTATCTCCGTCGTTCCAAGTTTTGATGGTAATACTTATTTAAAAATTTCTACTTAATTGCATGTTTTATACCTTAACTTTTCCTTTTAGAATAAATTACATTGTCTGATTTTATTCAAATTTTGCTAGGCTTTTACCACAATTGCTGGGATTCAGTTGTAATGGTTATCGGTGGTGGTGATTATGGTATGTGTTAAACACTAAGCTTCGTTACCTATCATATTTGTACGTTTGTTGTTTCATATGATGTTTGTATTAATGTAGTCATAAATTATATTTCTATATAATTTTAAATGTGTTATTTTTCTATCAGATATTTCAAGTTTTAAAAATAAAAAAATAAAAAAATCAGATGTTTTGAAACTCTCATAATTCCCATGATTTTTTTATTCCGTGATATTAAGTAACCATAATCAATTTTACTATTTTGAAGAACAAATTATTGATTGTTGATTATAGATTGAAGTAAAATACATAACCAACATAGCATTTCTTTTTAGTAATAAATATAAAGTAATTTGAATGTATAGTTTATGTTCTTAAAATATTTATGAATACGCAAATATAACTATTATAATATTAATTATACATGATGACTCTCTCGAGTACCATTATTTTGCTTAAATGACTAACAACTTTTCTAAAATTAAACTCGCGGATTACACTTTTATTCAAAAAATAATTGTATATAATAATTCTAAAATAATATAAATTAATATAATTTATAATTTATTAATGTTACGTTCCAAGACAAATTTTCATTGGACTCTAAATATTACGTAGTATATAATTTATATATTAAAAAGATATTAATGGTGAGAAAAAAAAATTATAGACATTAAGTTACTAACACCACCCAAAATCACTTTTTAAATTTGTCAACACCACGAGCTCTTAAACTCAAAATGAATTTTTAATATTTGTCAACACCACGGGCTTTTAAACTCAAAAGAATTTTTAAAATTTGTCAACACCACGAGCTCTTATATAATTCTTTTACTTTTCCTATTTTTTAGTATCGCTATTTACGTACGAATATGAAATGCAAATTACATTTTTACACGGTTTTTTATACACTCGTGCAACTCAAAAACCTAGTATATATCTATCTATCTATACATTATATAAAGCACGTGTCATTATGTTGACATGTCAGCTCCCCTTTTACTCTTGCCACGTGTCATTATATTGTTTTTCTCATCTATTTAATTGTGACGATCGCTCCAAATCCATTTGGACGAATACTGTTCAAATTGATTCCATTGCGAGGTATTTGACCTCTATATGATACGTTTTGTAAACATTGCATTCTTTTGAAAAGGCATACCATAAATGAATATTTAATTCCAAGGTTTTCGACATCTGATGATTTCTACATATAGACAACCACCGTAAATAATAGTTTACAATAATACTTCCGTTGACAATGCAGTCAAAATAGATACATGATGATGGTTTTGTGAATGCAACGTTTTCTTGAATAAAGCATGCAAGACTCCATGCACATAGCTTGTCTATCATGTAAGCAAACAGCGGAAGACTTCTAGGGAACCTGAGAATAAACATGCTAACAAGTGTCAACACAAAGGTTGGTGAGTTCATAGTTTTAGTGTTTCGCATAATCTGCATATAAAAGTGGATAACAAGATTTCAGTTGTTTCATCCAGAAACGTTTATCAAAATATTCTACGAAATTGAGCACCCTGGTAACTAAACTTAACGTATATATAATTTGTACCCTTTGTATAATCATCTTAATAATACACGTAAACCAACGTGTACGCTTCTCAAATAGCATACGTCCGTTAAAAGGCTAGTGCTCTAGCTCAGACGGGGATATCAAGCCCTATGGATCCATATATAACTACTCGCGCCCACCAGTTCTTATAACCGGCAGTTACTAGTTACCAAAGCTAAGGGATTTTCGGTTCAAACTCAGTGTAGAATTTAATATGTACTTGTATCCATTGTGTTTAAAATAAAGTGCATGTATTCTCAGCCCAAAAATATAGATTGCAAAAGCAATTAAAAAGGGAGCATATGAAACTCACGCATATAAATATTGTATATCGGTTAATAAAGCATTTGCATGTATTCTCAGCCCAAAAATGTAGAGAGTAAAAGGGATCTTATGAAACTCACGCATATAAATCTGGTATTTTCAGTATTTATAAACAGTCGCATGTATTCTCAGCCCAAAAATATATTGAGTAAAAGGGATCATATGAAACTCACGCATATAAATCTGGTATTTTCAGTATTTATAAACAGTCGCATCCCAAAAATATATTGAGTAAAAGGGATCATATGAAACTCACGCATATAAATCTGGTATTTTCAGTATTTATAAACAGTCGCATGTATTCTCAGCCCAAAAATATATTGAGTAAAAGGGATCATATGAAACTCACGCATATAAATCTGGTATTTTCAGTATTTATAAACAGTCGCATGTATTCTCAGCCCAAAAATATATTGAGTAAAAGGGATCATATGAAACTCACGCATATAAATCTGGTATTTTCAGTATTTATAAACAGTCGCATGTATTCTCAGCCCAAAAATATATTGAGTAAAAGGGATCATATGAAACTCACGCATATAAATCTGGTATTTTCAGTATTTATAAACAGTCGCATGTATTCTCAGCCCAAAAATATATTGAGTAAAAGGGATCATATGAAACTCACTGTTTAATATTGATATACAATATTGTAGAAAAGTACGTAGACGCATCGGAGATGATAAACACGAGATTTGCTTCACAAAAATACCCCCGAACATTACCCATAACCTCCTTGGTAATAACCCATATTTTCCTTAGCTCTAGCTCGCTTGGAACTCGTTTTGAAAATTACTTAGACAGCACTCCGTCGTAATATTTTATGTACATTATTATTTTTGTATCGCAAAAATAATAACACTAATAATAAAAATAATAAGATTAATAATAATAATAATAATAATAATAATAATAATAATAATAATAATAATAATAATAATAATAATAATAATAATAAATATTATACGGAGTAATATATGTGAAAAAAAATGGAACGAATTCGACTGAATTTATAGATGTTTTCTGGATCCAGCCTCCATGCGATCGCATGGAGTTTCTTTGGTATGCTCATGCGATCGCATGAGCTTAAATGACAGCTCACATTTGATTTATTTTGTAGTTCGTCGACATAATTAAATATTAATATAATATATATAATTTATATAATTAATTATATATTATATTAAATTTACGTGCATAGTTAATTTGTAATTTTCGTTCCGATAAGTCGTACGCCATCACTCGACTTATGTCCCGGTTCCAGTTTCTCGAACGCATTTTTGTACGCTTAGAAAACTAGTACTTTTCGTTTTGTGACTCGTACCTTTGTCACAATATAACTTAAATTATCCCTAAATTATATCACTCAAATTATAACTTATACATTTGAGTGTTTTGGTCATTTACTTCTATAAATCATTGTCTCGCTATTTGATAAAATACATTTTAAAATAGTGTTTTACTGTAGCAAAGTTACTGTAGCAAAGTCAATTTTTTACTGTAGCAATTCACTGTAGCAAAGTCAATTTCACTGTAGCAAATAGTGACTTTCGAAAACACTGTAGCATTTTGAGTAATGTGGCAATTTGAAAACACTGTAGCAAATTAGTGTTTTACTGGTTCATCTTAAACGTTTTAGTTAACTTATCTAAATATCAATCGAATCAATAATCGAATGTTATTATCGTTTACTAAATAACTTGAAATCATATATATTCAAATAGATATATAAACCAATAAGTTTAATGTACGGTATCATGCAATTAAAACTTTGTTACATTTTCAAGTTATAGTATATATATATGTATCTATTTACATATAATGGTTCGCGAATCGTTGAGAATAACCGAAAGGTATTTGAATAGTTCAAAAATTTTGAGATTCAGTTTTACAGACTTTGCTTATCGTGTCGGAAATGTTAATCATACAAAGATTAAGTTTAAATTTGATCAGAAATTTCCGGGTCATCACATTAATTGATTTTCTTAAATAAGAAAAGTATTCTTATTCTAAATATAATACAATTAATTTAAATATCAAATTAAATAAATTAAATAATATAAATATAAAAATGGAAGTAACAGGAGTAATAGAACTTCACATTTGACGTCAACAAAAATATAACTTAAATAATAATTTAAATTAAATAATTAAATAATATAATATAAGAAAAATGTAAAATTTAATATTGTTTAATCATATTCTAAGCAAAATACAATTACTTAAATATTAAATCACCTATTAGCTAGTATACACATAAAAAGTAGTATACAAGATGTGCACCCTAATACATAAGATTATATTTGAGCATAAATTATACTCCACAACACAAATGTGTGTTTGAAATGTACGGGAAATAAATGAATAAACTTTAAATAAAATTAGGTATATAACTTAATTTAAATAAATAATCAAATATCTATACTAAATACAAAATATGATTTTTAAATAAATTTAAAGTATATCAACTTTTTGACATTTGCGATACGTATTTTAACGGACGGGCTCATAAACGTATCACTCTATGTTCAAGAAACTTTGCAACATCTAATGAGAACAACTGATTGTTGTATTGTAATTGTATTTAATACTAACGTTTACAATACTAATGTTTTCGATACCTCATAGTAGGTTGAAAAAGACACGAGACGGGGCCGAAACGATAGCGACCTCAAAACGTCGCAACGGAAAAAACGGGGTCGAAACGGATGTTGACTAATGTTGACTCTTATATATATAATTATATATTTACACATATTTTAGAGCTAAAAAACCTTCGTTGACAAGTTTGTACCTACAATTGCCATTAGTGTTAATATAATACAAAATGGAATACTAAACTAAGTCAATTTTGATTGATTTGACCGACTTATGACCAATTTAACAGAATTTCTGACTTTTGACCGGCGTTGACCCAATTTTTCCTGTATTTGACCTGACTTTTGACCGTTGACCGGCTTATAAGAAAACGGGACGGGGTCGAAACGGTTTAGTCACCAAAACGCCGCAACGGGCGTCGCAACGGACATAACAGACGCCGTTTACAACAGCATACTCATGTTATCATACATTATATAAAGTGCGTGTAATACTAACGTTATCGTATGCAATGCTTTTGATACCAATCTTTTCGATACAAATGTTATCGGTGATGAACTGTTTTTTATTATAATTGTATTATACATTTGGTGAGTATCAATACTAACGTAATCGTATACTAATTTATACAAGTGTCGTGCAACGCACGGGCTCATAAAACTAGTATTACATATATAAGATCGAAGATTAATGGCCCAAATTCTCTTACAGGCCCAACTTCTAATTCACATTTTTTTTTAAACCCAATTTCCAAAGATTGAAGTAAACAATGTCCACACTCCACAGGCACAATTTCAACTTGCTACGGTGCTCCACGTATTTCCTATATTTCTACATCAATCGAACAGGTAATTGCATACTTCAAGTTTACCTTACCTGATTTAGTCAATCGAATCGAACTTTTGTTTGCTTACATGTATCATATCCTATTTATATCATAATTTTGGGTATTAATTGAATGAATAATTGCGGAAATGTATTATCCTTGATCCGTAAAAAGTGCTCAATTGATTGATTCAGGAACGTTATTACATATCTTTTCTTTGTTCATGATTTATGTTTATACAGCTGAATTGTTTAAATTCGTTCTCTGATTTGAGGCAGTGTTTATGTCGAACTAATTATGAAATTTAGGGTTTCAAAGAACTGATGCACTGTGTTTTTGGTTCAAATATAATAGCTGTCATTACATTGTTACATTCTGATTGAGGATCACTTTTCATAGGTTATGCGTTTCTGTTAAGGTTAAAGCTAAAAATAAGCTATATGCTTTCTCAAAGGGAGGTGATTCTCACACACCACTTTTTAATCCATCTACACTTTTGTCTCATAAATTAACAGTTATACCCCTAGAGAGTTAAACTTATATTATTATTCTAAGTATAACCAAGGGTATAATAGTAACTTAGGTGTAGATGGATCAAAAAGTGAAAGTGGTGTGTGAAGATCACCTCCCTTTCTCAAATGTACCGATGTCGTCCATATACCCATTTGCGTCTCGCTATCGGCTATATACTTTCAAAAAGTGTACCAATATAAGCCACTATGCTTTTTTACCTGCAACGAAAACAATTGATGACGTGGCTTCTAAGTAGTCATGACACGTCGGTGCGGAACAAAAACTGAAAGTATATAGCCTACATCAGAACAAAACTGAAAGTATATGACCTATTTGTAGCCATATAAAATGAAAAAAAAAATGTTAAATAATTAACTTTACCGATTCAGCAGGTAACCGATAACGAAACGTTGGTACACTTTTTGAAAGTATATAGCCGACAGTGAGACGCAAATGGGTATGCGGGCAACATCGGGACATTTGAGAAAGTATACAACCTATTTGTAGCTTTAACTCTTTCTGTTAATTGGCTGGTTATGGTGTTTTAGGATTTATATCCCGCGTTAAACCTACAGCTTTTTAACAACCTCCCTCCATTTGTCACCTTGATAAAATCTCATTTCAAAATATCTAACAATCTACTTGTGTTTTTGTTGAACTTATCGTAATCATTTCTTTTGCGTTCACGTTTATTTTGATTATTTGCTGAATGTTATTTGCTATTAAGCTAATTTATAACCATATAAGCTTTAAATTTGCATTCAAATATAATTCATGGATTTATGATGCTTTCATCTTATGTTGGAAGTTTTATTGTTTAATTCTTAGCTCTTCAGTTTAATAAGTGCAGCGTGTATTGACTTGAATCTTCTCTTTGGGAGGTTATAGCATCCAAAGGTTAGTGCCGTTCGAGTTGGTTTTTGTGATGCTAGTTCTCATTTCACATTTAAGCTTATTTCACTGTTAGAATGAATAGTAAAACATTGGCTATTATACACAAGTTTCTAGTTTTTTTTTATTCATGTTTATGGTTACATTTTCTGATATACCGTTCCTTGATTTATGTGTTTTTGGAGTTGTTGTGCCTGTAAAATTTGGTGCTATCTTTGGAAGATTGTTGACTATTGATTTCTAAATTGTACATTATTAAGATTGGCTATGTTTTTTTGGTCCTTTTTGTATTCAGGAAAATAGAGATGTCTTTCATCATGGAGTTTGCTGAAAACTTGATCCTTAGAATGATGGAGGATCCAGCTGAAAGAGATCGCAAATTTAGAGAGCATACATATCATATGAAGGAACGTTGTGCAAAAACAAAGGAGATGTGGAGTTACCCTATTCGTCCTTATGGTTTCTGGACATTTGACCGTCACAATGCTCAGATCTTCTGGGACGCTCAGATTAGTCAGGTCGAAGGTCGTAGGGATCCTTATGATGATCTTCTGAAAGACCACCAGGCTGAGTCGTCTTCCTCAAAGTAATTTGTAAGTTTCTTTGTATGCTATGCGATGAGACACCATATGAAATGTACAAAACTCCAATTTGTTAGTTCATAACAAGCAATATACACATGACGTGAAGGTAGATCTGAAAGTTTCATTCTGCTTGGCCCACCTATTCCCTTTCTACTTTTTACTGTTACTACAGTATGAATGTATGATCATTTTAACAAGTCTCGTGTTAAAACTTGTCGCCACTTTGCATGATTGAAATTATCTTCACTTGTTTTAAATTAAATTCAGATTGACTATACACATGAGCTCAATAAACAGGGTCGGTCTTTAATCATTCAAATCTCTAAATCCCAAAATGAGGAAATTTTCATGCACTGAAATCAGTATTTTGTAATCGATTGCTAATATGTAAATAGGTAGTTTTGGATTGCGACTTTTTCAAAAAGGAAAACATTGTTTCATTTGGGGGGTGTCTTGTCTGAAATCACTGTATTATATTAATGATGATGATAATGATAATGGATCGTTATAGTAGAAGCTTACTCCTTGTCTATCTACACAGGTAATGCTTGCGGCATGTGATTACTACAGTTGGCGCTGATTGTTTAATGGAGAGTGAGGGAGTGCCAAACCTTGATATGGAAGTAGTTTTAATGGTATTTTAAATGTACACTTTTCTTGAATCCTTATATTGTTGTTGTTTTTAAGTTGCATCAAGACCATTGTAATATCAGCCAAACTAAAAATTTGGACATCATTGTGTGTCGGGAAATATTATTAATAATAAAAACTATGTATCAAGTGTTTCTGGGAAAAATCATTGACTACATGTCATGTTATTGTGTTGTAACTTTGACAGGAAAAAATTAAATGAGGCTTTTTTGTGGTTTACTCCAGATTTCATACAGGAAAAAATTACATGAGGCGTTATTGTGGTTTACTCCAGAATTCATGCGGGGTCTCTAAACTTTTTCCTGACGTGCGGGTTCCACGTACTTTACACTCATTTCACGATGTGTCCCTTTGGTTTACGGAACGAATATAAAGTATGGGGACCCCCCCAAGTTACTCATATGGATCCCACTTGTCTCCTACTTGATCAATCAAGTTTGCTTTGATCTCCATACCTGAGCTCAGTTGCAGAAGCTTGCATTTAGTTCTACGTCAAGTAAGTTGACATAACTGTATAACAGCCTGAGATTTACATGTTAAACATTGTTTAAGGTTCATGTAAATTTATTATGATCTCAAACTCGATCCGTTAGATGGCTACAGCAGGGTTTCCAATATGATCAAGTTCAGCTCATATTAGCTTTATCTTGGTGAAAACTCTGACTTGTTTCTAGCCTCTGTACATGTCAATGTAAACTGGTAAATGGAGGAGATTGTCTCTGTTCAGGTTTTTAGGGGAGGATGAGTATTTTTATAGATATATTCGAAGCCTAATCGATTATCATGTGACCATTTATGATGGTGATTCAAGATATATTGCTAGTAAAGTTGAAACTTAGACTTATTTGTGAAAATATCATGACATTAACTGCTAGGTCATCTATTAGACTATTCTCAACCATGACACCCTTCTTCACATTAACACTGCCACATCAGTGTCACATCATCATTTCTTTCTCATCACTAACTCATCGCATATCACTCTCAAGTATCACAACTTTCCTCAACCACCATAAATTAATAAATTAAATTAAATTATAGTATAAATCTTAAATCAAAATGTACAAGTGTTTATCACAATTACATATGTGATTAGAAATGCTCAAAATTAACAAAATAGAAGACAAATGAAGATTGACTAAGCTTTGACAATTCACTACCAATGGTTGGATGGGATTGGCAACACTAATAGGAATGCTCAAAGTGTTTCTTAAGCTTATGCACACACAGAACTACTCCCTCAGTGACATCACATCTCTAATTATTTTCTCAGTCATTCGTAGTAACTAGATCACCAACAGCTGACAACTTTCCATTGCATGAAGCGTCCATTTCATAAATCGAAACCAACGGCAAATAATCAAATAAACTATAAACCTTTATACATGTAAGCACCTTATTGTACCACCTAAATTAGTACTCAGCAATGGGCTCGATCACTACATAAAGCATCTCACAATGGATGTGTGCTGACATCATACCATAATTGAGCCATCACTGGTATGCGGTATGCCCACAATCATTATGAGTTTATATAAAGTAAGATCGAGACAAATTTATTATCAGAAGTGAGTCCTGCTTACTCAAACGGGTCATATTGGTAAAACACTGAAATGGCTCAAAATTCAACCAAATGCATACAAGAATAATTAAAAACACCTATGGGACATGGGTGAAATTATAATAAGTTAAAATATTCTTGAAACATACTTGATACTTGGTTCATAAGCATAAACTTCTACCAGTATAATAATTTCACATTACATAAAATACACAGTTATTTAGAGAAACTAAATTAACACATCCCAAACAAATCCACAACTACAAGTTATTCATCATCGCATGAGAAGCAAACTAAACCAAATCAAATCAAATCCAACTTAAAAGACAAACTCTTTTCATGACTTAAAACTACACACCAGAACCTGTTTTTTCTTCCTTTGTGCATGAAGCTTTTTATCATCATTATTTTTGTTCACAACCAATTCATCAGCTTCCTGATTTTGAAGCAAATTGATGTTTTTTAGTTATTGTTATTTGCTCACCTTTCAAAGGGTTCCGCAAATGGACAAACTGCTGCAGCTATTCTCTCTTTTACGTTGAATTTCTTGGCAATTAGCGGTCGGACGTCTTCAACACCAACCAGGCTTTGCAAAAATGGCAACAGTGAAAGCAACTCGTGATCTGAGCGGTCGTCGAACCAGCTCTCTATTGGTATACCATTGTCAACTTGAAACCCAAATGCCTAAATAGAAAAAAATTTCAGTTTGTTTACATTATATGCCAAGTTCAATCTTACGCATTTTATGAAATAGAAAACGTGATATACCTGTGGAGAATTATCAATCATGATGACATGTGCTAAATCACGACCAAGAACTGATAGGTCTTTGAGGTAATTTCCATTTAGAAAAACACACGACTCGCGATAAACACGATGCCTAAATACTTTCCTTTTTGGATCAAGAATATTCAGGAGCTGTTCAGCATATATACTTTGGCTAGCAGTAAAAATAATAATTTCAAAAAGACCAGCCACCTTATCCATGAATTCTTTTAGGTAAGGCCTGCAACGAACATAGACCTTGTGATCCTCAAGGTTAAAGTTCACAGAAAATGTGAAATCTGCATCAACGCACGGTTCGAGTGTGGAGTGTACCAGAGTCTCTGCCAAACAACACAAGTCAACACAGTGGATTGTATAATAGAAATAACTAAAGGTGGCAAAATGGGCTGGGTGGGAAAAAGTCCAATGTGGTCGGGTCAAAACTGGCACTGCAGGACACCACACAACACTAATTGTCTATATTTTTGTATTTATAAATGAAAACTAACAATGAATGTAAAGTAGATTTGGGACATTGTAAGCATTTTTACTAACCATCCAAGTCTAGAACGAGTGTAGTTGGTGGGCAACTCCGTGTTTGTTTGGGTAGTAGCGCAGATCTAAAAGTTGGGACCACGGACGCTAATTCTGGCAGGTTCTTTATGAAAAAGTAAGGATCAAATTCATCAAATTCTTCACATTCATCGTCCTCCATTTGTACGTCTGACGATGTTTGATCACGACTATGATCATCTTCGTCAACACATTCTAACTTTGAGTCTTTCATGCATTGGTATATAGCTGAAACTTCACTTGACAGACCACATCCTAAATCTGTATCATAACAATAACAACCACATAATATAGAAGAGAATAAGCATATCCACGTGTAATTTAGTGAATTGATTCACTTATTCATTCATATAAAACCTGAAGCCAAAATTAAACAATTTTCGACCATAAGATTTAGAAAATCAGCAAGTAGAGAAACGAGATAAAATGCGAAGTCGGTAGGCAACCTCTAACCAATTTAAAGCAAAACGATATGCAGAGGTAGCAAGTTAAAATGGGAATTTCGGTACAGATCAAAAGAGGTAGGGTTTATTAGCCAATAGGGTTAAGCTGACCCAAAACAATTTAGCTAACTGCAGTTGGAAGATTTTATCAATTATAAATAATTAAATATACTTGGGGCAACTTTTAACTAAATTAAACCCTTTGCTTTTTGACAAATAATTTGACTTGGCTCATTTAAACTGTTAGAGATAGAACATAGCAAATATCGCGCTCTTAAAGTAAATGGGTCAAGACTGCAACACCCTTTTAAAGTAATAGGCCAAGACTGCAACATCCAGGATTTATGCATGCAATAAGCAAAATCTAGCTCATTATTATCAAATTAAGAATTCCAGTTTTTACCTCCATCTACAATTTCTCCATCAGCAGCTTTTGAAATATGAAATTTGGGAGAAAATATGGTTCCATTCACGAAAGTCTCGGGTTCATTACATCCCTGCAGAAAATCAGAAGGTACTTCAGAATTTTCATTACACGAGGTTGTAAAAGTCGCGACGAATCGGTCGGGAGCTTGGAGGGAGACGAGTCGATCGAGTCAGACATTGACTTTTAGTAATAAATTAATTACACACACACACACACACATATGACACATAATATTTCAAACATAGATATAGATCAAAGAATCCAAACTTTAAAAACATTAAAACTTTGAACACTTTGACTTTGGCCAACTCAGACCCGACTTTTTAGTGTTCACCGAACTTTAGGCGTTTTTGGGCGAAACGGGACGAGCTAGTCCCCAAACCGACGTGTCGGCCAACTTAACCAGCTTTTAGAACATGTGCACAAACATATCAACTTTCCAACTGAGCAATACACTCAAGTATGTATCTTATCTTATATCTCATGGGGAGGGGGAATTTAGTGCGAGTGAATATTAGACAGGTGATATGTCCCTGACTCCCTTCAAACACTTTGTCCTGTAAATAACTAATGTGTTCAAATTGATAAGAGAAACCACAATAAAAACACCAACTTTTTTAATATAGTGCGCTAGGAGTTTTATGTATTTGAACAAATTTTTTACAATTCTTGTCATGTTCAACCAACGTAACCCATTCTCTTTCTAAGTAAACCTTATAGTCTTACTCGTTACAACCAAAACACAGCCCATATCAACTCATATGTAGTAATCAGTAAATAAGTCATAATTGACACATGTAACTGCTAATGAAACTTAGTAGTAAAATGAAATATGCTCATATATATGGTTACCTCAGAATCTACGGACATATTGTTAGTTGCAAGATATGATTCATTATCTGAACATATAGTGACATTCGTATCACCGTCTGAGATGCCTCTGGCGTTTAAATTAGTTGCATCAACATTTTCCTTGCTATTCCTTGTACGCGTTGCTGCTGTTGAATAAAACAGAAATTTGCATGACATGCAAATTTACCACAGTAAATAAAAAAATAAAAAAGTGAAAATGGGCGCACATCCAAAAGTGACACCAGTTTAATTTAATAAAAACTAGGTTACAATTGTAGCAGGTCAGAAGGGTCAAACTAGTTAAAAGTGAGCTGAAAGTGTATAATGCTTACAGTGTTTATAATGTTAACATACCCCTAAATCGCTTTATCAAAAGAAAAGATGACAGCCTATTATATCAATAATATCGTTTTCATAAACAAGTTGCTTTTACATATTATTAAGAAACAAAGGGACAAATAAGTCATGTGTCAACAAACCTAGACTGTATTGACCCAAATTAAAAGTTACATGTTCTGATTTATAACCATATTTCATCCCATACTACCATTACTCTTCCTACCTATTTAACCACGTATATATAAGACCGCAGGTTTAGATAACTAACTTACCTGGTTTTTGTTTTCTGGCAGAAGATGTAATCATTTGAGATACTTTTTTTGCTTGGTTGTTGACATCTTCCTGCACCTTCTTCTGAGTTTTTGAGACTTTAGATGAATTTCTTCCCATTGCTACTTTCTTTGTTTGCATTTGAAACTTTAGAACATACCACGTCTAGACGCTTATCAACTTTCAAGCTTTGTTATGCTTAAAAGCTATGATCTCCCTCAGATTGTCTAAACATCGTAAAGTTGCCTAGATCGGATATCAAAAAAGATAAGCCATGATTAAACATTTATAATCTATTATTCCTAAAACCTTTATGTAATTAGACATATAAGACAGTTGTAGTCATCTAATCACAGAGGTGGATACTGATAGACTGCTTTTCTAGAAAACTGCAGCAAAATAACCACCACCAGTGTGACAAATATCTAAAGTGGCCAGTCATTAATAAGCTATACATTTGATTAATACGGAGTACATTCAGAATCATTATGAATGAATGTATACAACGAAAACTAGTTAAAACTATATAACTACATTATAACATTCTGTATGAATATAACAGACTAATTATTATGCAGTAGGCCACCTATATGTTTCCAAGATGTAGACACTTTTTAAGTACATTTAAACTGACGGAGGTAACATAAGATGATAAAGCTTCAATAATAAGTTTCCATCAACATACAGTATCGTCAAAACTTGGTCTGGAAAAGGAATCCACAAAGCTAATATTTTGATATGACAATATAAGTCATGTCACATAACACTAGCTGAAAATGTCAGAGAATCGTGGATATATAATACTAAATGTATGTACATACTCAAAAGCCTCATTTTAAATCAAACACTATGCACTGGTTACAATACCAATTGAATGGTTGCCACAATCTTCTCCAGAATCAGCAATAATAATGATGTAATACTACTTACTTCACCCTCAGAGCATCAATTGTTGACCACTAAGCATAAAAAAAGTCATATCTACTAAATTACAAACCATGTGTATAGATCAACAGCATACAGAAACATAAGTTACACAACATAGCTTAATAACCATGCATTCAAGGCACCAATGAGCTAATAGCTCAATGGTACACGTTGGCTTAGAATATGGGGCCGGGTCCCGCCATGTGGAAGCCGTTGCCAAAACAGGCGCAAGTTCAAGTCCCACCCTTGGCAAGGATTTACAACCCTTGACAAATTGGAAGGATGCTCGATACTGCCATGGGGTATTTAGTGGAGGTATGTTACATGCATCGACTCTTACCGGGTGATTTGGTGTGTTTGGTTGGTTTCCAAAGGAAACACAAGATTTGGGTGTTGCTGCCAATCTACCCATTTTGCCAAACATACATTTAAGGCACCCTTCATAACTCTTTGCAAAAACAATTACTGGCAAAATAGCTAACAAATAGCAGCAAAATTACATTTTTAATACTTCAAGAATCTTTACAACAACATAAAAAGGTAAGCAATTGTAAATAGTGTCATAGTACAATAGGAGTAATAAGGCAATATTTGTAAACCCTAAGTCACTCTAGTTACCAATTTAATTATAAAACAATCAAATTACAAAATCTATAACATATATAACACAAAGAAGAACTCGAAATTCATACATTGACTACTAAACTTCAAAATCTTTAAAAATTAGAGACACATATAACCTCGATTTCAAAACCCTAAAAACCCAATTACAACAAATTAATTAAATAAGCTGTAATAAACATAATTACGAACAGCCAATTTAAGATATAATGCTACATAAATCTGAAATCACGGTACCTTATCAAACTTGAATCAACTACGCAGCTCAGTTACACTTCACACATAGTAGCTAGGTGAATAAAAAGGTGTATTGCAACAACGGTCAAAAGGAATAAGAAAGATGTAATAAACTGGAAATATATGTAATTAAGCTGAAAATATTGAGAGAAAATTATCTAATTGTAATTGAAAAGCTTTAAAAATTGGAAATTTTCCCTCCAAAGAAAGAGAGGGAAAACAAAAAAGAAGAACGAAAATTTGGGGATTTTGATAAAAATGAATTTAGGGAAAAAGTATATTTATTGTTTGTTTTTCTTTGTTTTATTTTATACTGAATATATTTAATATAAATATTTATACAGTATTCCGTTTTTTTTTTTTTTTTTGAAGAGCACAAATTTTATTAATATAAGATATAGGTACAGCAGAAGCATGCGATTACATGCTTGAGAGAAAGATTTATATTTATTACATAGTGGCTCCACAATTACATTAGGAGGCAAAACAGAAGCATAAGTTGACAAGAAAGAAGACAACTGCAGTTTAACCGTGATCATCGTAAATGCTCGGGTTTAGGATCCATTGATTCCAATTCAACGGGATTTTGCCCGACCTCCTTGAGATCCATTCGAAAGCTTTGACTTGTACTTCAATGAGCGCCATAGGACCATTACTCGACTTTTTTCTAAATAAAGTGTGATTCCGATTTTGCCATATTATGTACCCACATACCCATTCTATTGCCATCCACAATCTTGAATTCTCGATCGGTTGTGAAATACCAAGCGACCCTTGAAACAAATCATCCAAATGTGAATACATTGGCCTATTAACCATAAACCACCGGAACACCCGGAACCAAAGATCTTTAGCAAAAGAGCAATGGACAAAAATGTGCTCAACCGTCTCTAAATCGTTATTACAGACGGGACAACGAACGGAGTCAAGATCAACTCCCCGCTTATCAAGCTCCACTCTAACCGGAAGTCTTTGTTGTTTAGCTCGCCAAACGAAAATACCAATTTTTTGTGGTAATATTCTTAGACATGTGGTTTCGTTTACCCCGAAATATAGTGATAATAGCTTAGCGTCAATGATTCTTGTGAGAGAGCATGTAGAAAATACCCCATTTGGATGTAGATCCCATGCCCACCCATCTGATGCCCCATTTCTAAATGAAAAGTCAGACAGCAAGTTTTCCAGCGCGTGTAACTCGGACAACATTCTACCCAACGGATCTCTTGACCAATTCCATGTAGTAAGTGTAACGTTTCCTTCCTTAGAGAATCTATCAGCTACTTTTACGTTACCATCCCTCTCGAGCCTAAAGAGCCTTCCAAACCTTTCGCCAAGCGCTTGATCACCTATCCATTTATCTAACCAAAATAAAGTATCGTCCCCTTTGCACACTATTTTCACAAACGAGTTAGAGAAGGAAATACCAAGATTATCAATTTCCGATCCAATATTACATATAGCTTTCCAGACCGACCCCATTCGTGAGTTATGAATTGTCCCCAACCCCCCGCCCCGCCCATGAATGCTAGAAACAATTTTAACCCAAAGTGTATTTTTTTCATTGAGGAACCTCCACCACCATTTCCCTAGCAACGCCAAATTTTTTGCCTTGAGTGAACCAATATTAAGCCCCCCGCCCTCGTAAGGTACAAGAGTGTTTTCCCATTTTACCCACGCTATTTTTGAGATTTCACCCGACCCGCCCCAAAAAAAATTACGACGCAAACCTTCGAGCTTGTTAATGACGCATGAGGGAGCACGGAATAGAGAGAAAGCGTACAAAGGCAAACTACTAAGAACCGATTTGATAAGAGTAAGCCGGCCACCAAATGACATCGATTTTGCTTTCCAATCCGCTAACCTTGAATGGAATTTTTCAATGTAAGGCTCCCAATCCCGAATATTTTTCATCTTACTTCCGATTGGTAGACCTAGGTATGTAAATGGAAGGCACCCAACTTGACAACCGTATCTTGAAGCAATTCGATCCACCACCCTATTTTGAACCCCAACACCCAAAAGACTACTTTTTGAGACGTTTACCTTAAGGCCCGAGAATATTTCAAAACATTTGAGTACATTGAATACGCCGCCAACGTTTTGATTACTCCATTCTCCAAAAAGTATTGTATCGTCGGCATATTGCAAGTGTGAAACGATAACTTCATCTCTTCCTACTTTTATACCCTTAAAAAGATTAGTCTGTATGGCCCTTTTAATTAGAACATTTAGTTCTTCCGCCACAATTATGAAGAGGTAAGGGGATAAGGGGTCACCTTGACGGATGCCTCTTTGAAGCGAAAACTCATTGGTAGGTGATCCATTAACTAACACCGAAACCGAAGCGGAGGATATACAAGCTTTTATCCAATTTCTCCATTTTAACCCGAATCCCATTATTTCAAGGATTTTGATTAAATAATCCCATTTGACGCTATCAAAAGCTTTTTCAAAGTCGGCTTTGAATATCATGCATTTTTTCTTGTCTCTTTTTACCTCGTCAATTAATTCGTTGGCCACCAGAATTCCATCCAAGATATATCGACCCTTCATGAAGGCAGTTTGCTCTACGTTAACAACTTTATGGATGACTTTTTGGAGCCTTCTAGATAGGATTTTGGAGATTATTTTGTAGAAGCTTCCAATGAGGCTAATGGGACGATAATCGCCAAGATTCATCGGTATCTTCTTCTTTGGGATCAAGGTTAAAAAACTAGCATTACACCCCTTTGAGATTGATTCGTTTGTCCAGAACCAATCAAGAGCCGTCATCAAATCGCCTTTGATTAACCAAAAGAACTTTTTGTAGAAATTGAAATTAAAACTGTCGGGACCCGGGGCTCTAGATGCATTGCAATCTTTGATAGCTCCCCAAACTTCTTCCTCCGAAAACTTAATTTCCAATAGATGGGCGTCATCAGGAGAGATAGAATTAAAAGGCAGTGACTTTAAAGAATCTAAATCCGTGGTAGAAGTAGCTGCTTTTGCCTCAAAAAGTTTACTGAAGAAATTAAAAATTTCTTTTTTGATCATTTCGGGTCTTTCGTCCCACAACCCGTTGATATGTAGGCCTCGTATGTTTGAGTTGTTGACCCTCCTGCGAATCGAGGAGTGAAAGAACGCAGTATTCTCATCCCCCTCTATACCCCACTTTATCCTGGCTTTCTGTTTCAACATTTCAGATTTCTCTTTCTCTTTTTTCAGCCAGCAGACCCTAGCATTCAACCAATCTTCGCGTTCAACATCAGTAATAGCACCTGCATCAGCCTTGGACTCGAGTTCATTCGCTATTTTTTTCCACGAAACAATTTCTTTGTCTATCAACCCATATTCTTTCTTACTCCAGGCTCTAAGACAATTTTTTACATTTTTTAGCTTGTCCCTGAATATGCAATCAGGCTTGGAACCGAAAACCTGTTGATTCCACTCTTCAATAATTGGCTTATCGATGTCCTTTGAATGTAGCCAGACATCGAAAATTTTAAAAGGCTTGGGCCCGAAATCTTTATTTTCGTCCCTGATTAAAATTGGGCAATGATCAGAAGTGTGTCGATCGAGAGCAATAGCCGAAACATCGCCCCAAGTTTGAAGAAAATGATCGTTAACAAGGAAACGATCTAGTTTGCTAAACTTTTGGCCATTGTCGCATATACGAGTAAATCTTTTCCAATCATAGGCACTTCAATTAACTGATTTTCCTCAATGAAACTATTAAACAATTTCGCCCTGTTATCGTTATATTGGCAGTTTTGCCTTTCTTCACGTTCTCTTACTTCGTTAAAATCACCCCCTAGTATCCACTCAACATCAGGAATGTTCATCAGACCATCGAGATCTTCCCAGAACTTCTTTTTCCCATCATCCTTATGAGGGCCATAAACATTAACTACAATTGATTCCCGCTCTTTACCTACCCAATTACCTTTGATTGCTAGATAATATTGTCTTTCAACCACATCATTTACCAAGAAAACATTTGGATCCCATATTATGAGCATCCCCCTGACAGACCTACCTTTGGCTTTTGGATGAAGTTAAAATCTGTCGACCCCCATATCATCTCTATCCAATTGTCACTGACCACATTACACTTTGATTCCTGGACCAATATAATATATGGATGGGGTCAATACAGTATTCCGTTTAATTTAGTAATTTAATTTAATGCTCAGCTGTATCTGATCAGTGGCTACTTGCGGCGCGTGTGAGTAACGGATGATTTGGCGTATTGTAAAAACGTTGGGTAGTTAAGCGCGTGAAGTAAAGGTTAGCGCCTACGGATTGCAATGAAAGTTTCATCTATGATATCAACCCGATTCGATCCCTTTATAATGGATATGGATGATGTAAATGAACGATTAACGGATATAAATATGGATATGGATGATCTAAAAATTTCGTGGATCGGATATGGATGAAATAATAAGGGTTGTCATAGTATTAATGGATATAGATATGCATATACATCTACATATCGATATAAATATACATATTACCTACATATTCTTAAAGTATTAACGAAAATAAGGGTTGTCATAATTATTAAATTTGTACTAACAATATAAAAAGTTACATATTTATATTAGTTTAAACGTAATTTACTTATATTATAACTTATTTTCTCAGCTAAATTTACAATCGGCGATAAATTACAATCAAAACGTTTGTAACAAACCAAAAACAAAAAGATTAAATATTTATATTTGTTAAAATTTATATTAAATTGATAAATTTGTCGTTAGATAACATTTCATTTGATATTCAACGGATTTCCATTAACCCGCTTAATTCATCGAATATGTATATGAACGGATGAACCGAAACTAAATGGATATGGATATGAATATGGATGAACAAAAAATAAATAGATATGGATGTGGATATGGCATCATCCGATCCATATCCATTGTCATCCCTGGTAGCGCCACAACTAGGATGGCAATGTCCGGTACATCAAATATACACCCGATTCTATCCATTTAAGTAGATATGGATGATCTAAATAGATGTTAATACGGAAATATATACAAATTATGTGAAAAATTAGTGGATCGATTATTGATAATAATTTATCATCTACGAATATATTCATTTATCACATAAATAAAATACATATATTAATACTCCTATATAAATATTTTACTAACATTTATACATATACATTTATATACCTTTATACATATTCACTATAAACTATATGATACAACTATATATTTAAATTAATTATAGATTTTACATATTTAATGTTACTTTAATTTTTGTTTTTTTTTTACTACCGGCATCTAACGAATCAAAACACATATATTAATCTTAATATATATTTTGTAAAAAAATATAGATATTGATAATATCCATTAACTCGCTTAAATCATTGACATGGATATGAATTGATGAAAATGAAATTAAATTTAAACGTATATGGATATGATTTTTAAACAAATAAATGGATATTGATATAAATCTGACATCATCCGTATCCGATCAATTTTCATCATAGCCACAACATCTATGAGTTTTTTTTATATAAATATAAATAAATTTGTCATTTTTTTTTGTAAGCGAGGAAACCCTCCTATGAAGGAGCACATTGGCTCCCCCATAGAAGGTAAAACCTCGGGTAATCAAGCCCTTCGACCGCGAGACCTGGTACCGGGTGAATTGCGCATTATGCGCACCCTCTAGTCACACTCTATTTTTGAACAATTTGGCATAGCAAGGATTGAACCCGGGTGGTGTGCTTCATTGGGCAACTCGGTGGTCACTCAGGCAAGCCTGCGTGGTTAAAATTTGTCATTTTATACATATAATAAATTACACAAATGCATTGGGGTTTTATTGACGTAATTAATTTAACAAGTTTTCAGGTCAGCTGCGCGCTGCGGCGGCGGACCCCTTATTTTTTATACAGCTTTTCGTTGTACACAACTTATGTTTAAATTAAATACTTAAACGTTAATAACGCTGACAAAATCAAAGAGAAAATATATTTCAAAATCAATAATTAAAATCAATAAAATTTGAATATTCTTGTTATTTAATACGGAGTAGTAAAGTGTGGGAGTACAAAAAAATTGTAAAAAAGAGAGAAAAAAATTTTAAAAAAGAAGATTTTAAATAAAATATATATATAGAAAAAGTGGTCAAGAAAAAATAAAATAAAAAGTCATATAAGAAATGTTAAATTTAAAAAAGAATTTAAAAATAAAAGAATTAGAATAGGAGGACTGAATTTAAAATAAAAAACATTAAAGAGTGTATTATGAAAAAGAATTAAAAAAAGGATTAAAGGGGTAAATAGTAAAAAAAAAAAAAAAGGTACAAAAACTAAAGAGACACCCGGGACTCGAACCCGTGACTTTTACTTCAGCAGAAAGCGCACTTTACCACTGAACTATGCTTCGTATATTATACGTTTACGATATTTAATATATAACAGTTAAAAAGATCGATTTCAAATCAAAATTGACGACGTAGATAGATTTCTAAATGAATATATATAGAATTTATGTGTAATACAGTAAAGTAAGTTATATTATACTATGTATTATATGAATTTATTACTTGCACTTCATAATAATCACAGCACGTATTAACAAGACCCTAAGTATAACAAGACTCTAATCTTAGCAGACCCTGTTTGAAGTTCTTTATATGAATTTTATGTACTTCAATACCATAAATATAGTTCTAAATCAAGTTGCGGTAACACCGATTTATATATCATTGAAGTTATGCTTGTCAAAACTAGTTGATTATATATAATTGAAGTTATTTTTGTCGAAACTAGTTGATAACTTGTTACTGTTAGCTTTTTATATATATTTATGTGTTTGATATAGTAGCTAGAACGACTGAAATAAAATGACAAAAAATATAAGTTTTTTCTCAAACACTAGTTATACTAGTTTTTAGGGTTAAAGCCAAAAATAGGCTACAAACTTACACAAATGTACCGATGTCGCCCACAAACCCATTTCCGTCCTACTGTCGCCTACAAACTTTCAAAAAGTGTACCAATATAAACAAAAATGACTTGCTACCGACTAAATCGGTTAAAAATAATATTAAATCAACACGTGTCGTTCGTGGATTGGATCTTCATTTTAAAAAAAATAAAAAAAATAAAAAAAATTATCAGGTTAAATTTAGTATTCAACAGGTCAAAAATATAAAATGTTGATATTAGCACATTTTTTGAAAGTTTGTAGGCGACAGTAGGACGGAAATGAGTTTGTGGGCGACATCGGTACATTTGTGTAAGTTTGTAGCCTATTTTTGGCTTTAACCCTAGTTTTTAGCTTATAGTTATTTCCCTTTGTCTACAAGCTTTAAGTTGTTAGGAACTTATCGAGCTCCAACAAATCCCTCGTAATCCTAGTTATCACCTGATATTGCTCAAAATATACATATTTATCTTCGCCATATCTCCCTACTTTCGTGGCATTTTGATACGGTTTGTGATGATTAGTGAGCGGTTTGTGGTATTTAGTCGTTTCGGGACAAAAGTGGCCTAAAAGTTCATATTTATGCTAAGGAATCAACCATTGGGCCAAAGGAATGAACCTAGTGAAGTTTTGGAGTGAAAATGAAGTTCCAGGGTCAAAAGCGGCGCTCCTATGTGCTAAAACGTGTATTAAAAAGTCAGTGACCAAAAGTGGCGCTTTCAGGTCAAAATCGGCGCTCCTGGTATATTGCGGCGGACCCAGAAGCGGCGCTCCTACCCCTATTGCGGCGCTCCAGGAGCTGATTCAGCCAGAAAATTCAGCCGACCTATAAAAGCAAATTTGGGATTTTTGAGTTAGGGAGCTGGTTCCTTAGGCCGTTTTGGAGCCCTAAAAGGGTTCCAATCATGAATCCATCAAGATCAAGGCCTAATTTCATGTTCCAAGTCAAAGATTAGTGAAGCTAGATGCTAGATCTACATCATCCATTATCCATTTTGTAATTTCTTTTCCATTTTAGCACTTGTTCTTATTTTCTCTACTTGTAATGATGAATGATTTAGTTTAATTGATTTTGTTCTTGTTTATCTTATGATTATAGCTTAGATCTTCTTCTCTTTGTCACTTTGGGTTGTAATCTACACTTTACTTTACTCATTTTGCACTAATTAGTTGTAATCTTTGTTTTTCTTCATCTAGCTTTGAATTAATTACTTGTAATCACTCAAGATGATGTTTATTGATGCTTTTATACTTATTGCTAGTGTAATCTTTGCTATGTTTGGCTAAATCATTTGTGCTTGCTTATCTGTGAATCTCTAATGCATAATATTAGCCCTTAATCAATTGAATAATGTTGTTTGAATGAATTACATGATCATGTGTTGTTGAGTTAGCTAAAGATCCATTGCTATGAGTTTATTTTAGGCTTGACTTTGATTACATATGTTGTGTAGCTCTCTTAGTGTTTTGAGAAGTGAATCAATGTGTGCTTCAACACCTTAGGTGATCTAGACAACTAGCTTAGGAATTGCAAGTGATTGTGTTCTTGATCTAGGTTGGTTTTCAATTGGTCTTTAGTCAACATAGTAGTGCCGATTATCTTAAGTGATTTTGATAGTTGAGGGTTTTAAGTGATTTTAACCCAAGCTCAATCTCAATGACCAAATCATGCTTAACTCGATCTTAGAATACAATGCTTATGTGAATTCACAGAGTGTTATTTGATTTGAGGTTTAGTAGTGATGCTAAACATTTAATAGTTCAACAACTAGTGCGATAGCAAATTGGGTAAAACGGGTCAATTCAAGTTTAGAGAGGATTAGGTAAGTGAACACTACTTAGTTAATTTGTTTTAAGTCTTAATACTTCACAACTTTTTTCTTGTTACTAGTTTAATTGATAAATTTAAGTTTGTTTAATTGTGCAAACTTTAGTTGTTAGTTAAAATCTATCGAACCCCCCCCCCCCCCAAAAATCAAACAAACCCCTAGGACAATTAATAGTTTCAATTATCCGACTTACGCCGCTCTCCTGGGACCAACTTGAAACGAATACTTACATTAAAGTACTATAATGACGGGTTCTAAGTGCTCGTTAGTTGTGTGTGATTATTTGTAATATTTGAATCTTGTATAAATTTAGAGGGTAAAAGATGTATTGTCACGCACGCATCAACACTTTCTTGACGCCACTGTCGGGGAGCGGTTAGCTAAGTTGGGTAGTTGGTTTAAACTTTTAGTTGTTCGATCCTTTTGTATGAATTTCATTCTTGCAAAAGTTACCTTTTGTTTTATTTGCTTGTATTCGGAAAACGTTTATTTGTTTGTGGTGTGATTAAGCTAGATGGTGGAGTATGACCCATTGTGTGACTACTTGATGTCAAAATTCGCGAATTATGATCAACAATTAATGGAATACTCAAGTCACATGGATATGAATAATGGTTATTTGTGCATGAATGATGACAATAGTTATTTGGGCAACTATAGTGATTATTTGGGTATGAATAATGGTTATGGGTATATGAATGATGGTTACGTGGGTATGAATGACAACGGTTATATGGATTTTTCGCAAGATAATGTTGAGCCGAATGGTTATGTTGGTGCTTATGATGGTTATTATGATGACGGGGGTTATGATAATGGTTATATTAATGATTTTGTTCCCGTGGATCAACCTTGTGATTATGGTCCCATTTCTAATTTTGACTATCTTGGTCAACCAATGGATTATTTTTATGAGGGGGATAACTCGACATGAGATTCTCCTCAATTTCAAATTCAAAATCAACAACAAGAGGAGATTTATCCGAATTTACTAGAGTTATTCTCAAACGTTGTGAGAATCCACCTTAACCGTATGGAGGCTCTAGTTCAAGAAAGAAGATATTTGAGAAAATGTTAGAAATTCAACACGCTTCATTTCAAAGCTTAGAGAAAACCGTGTGTTCCATGCTCCCTTTAGTTGAAGATTTTGTATCCACTACCATTTCACCACCCACCTCACCCGTAATTTCTACTTCTCGATCAAATAATTGGGTCTTTTATGATGACGATGATGATGTAAGTTTTTATGCCAAGACCGACGTAGTAGAGATTGCATAAGTACTCGAATCTTTGATAACCAATGACGAAGATGAGGATGAAGATGATGAGAAGGATAACGATGAATGTGAGGATAGTGAAGACGATGAAGAGGATGAAGATTGTGAGGATGATGAATTTGATGAAGATGATGAAAGTGATGAGGAAGATGAAGAATTATTTGAAGCTTTACCAACGCCCAATGTTTTTAAAGTCTATGATAATCCACTCGGGGTTAGTGAAGATGTTTGTGATAAGGATAATGATGAAGGTGAAGATGATGGTAAGGAGTATAATGAAGAAGTTAGTGAGAGTGATGAGGAAGATGATGACGTGAGTGAAACTTTGCCAACATCTAACGTTTTTACAATCCATGATAATCTACTTGGTGATGGAAAGTATGATAGTGATGATGAAAGTGAAGATGATGATGATGATGATGAAGGAGATGAAGTTGAGAATATCATACCCGAAACTTTCAAAGTGTATAACAATCCTCTCGGGTATGGTATAGATGATTTTAAGGAGGTTTTGCAACCCGGGGTTGATGATTCGTGTTTGTGTGAGCTGGTTAAGAAAGTGAACCTCGTGTTCAAAACCGTGTTTAGAAGAAAGTCAATTGTTGACTCTTGGGTTGGTTCAATCTTCTTCATGCAAATAAAGAAGATTATTCTCTTCTTATACACCACCCGAGGGGTTAATGATTGGCTCACTCTCTTGATTCGTGGAACTTTTTTCACCAATTTCACATGTCGTCCGATAAAGTGTGTAGTGACCCGAACTTTTCCATGTTTATATATATTAATTGAGATTGATATTTACATGACTAAATATTTCCAAGGTGTTAAGCAATCAAACTTATTAATACTTGATTAAATGAAATAAGTTTCATATAGACAATTGATCACCCAAGTTGACCGGCGATTCACGAACGTTACAAATTTGTAAAAACTACATGTTGTGGTATATATAGACATATATATATGGTTGACATGAGATTATGATGAGTAAGTATCTCACTAAGTATATTAACAATGTGTGATATACATAAGAAATGAGATTACTAAGTTAAGAAACTCGAAATGATATATATAACGATTATCGTTATGATAACGTCTACTAAATACATATGTATCATATTAAGATATTGATACACTATATTTAACATGATAAAATGATATTTAAATATATCATTAAGTGTGTTAACAATGAACTACATATGTAAAAACAAGACTACTAACTCAAGAATTACGAAACGAGACTTATATGTAACGATTATCGTTGTAACGATATTTTAATGTATATATCATATTAAGAGATATTCATACATCATAATATCATGATAACATAATAATTTAACATCTCATTTGATATAATAAACATTGGGTTAACAACATTAATTGAGATCGTTAACTTAAAGGTTTCAAAACAACACTTACATGTAACGACTAACGAAGACTTAACGACTCCATTAGAATGTATATACATGTTGTGTTTTGATATGTATTCTTACACTTTTGAAAGACTTCAAGACACATATAAAAGTACTTCTACTCAACAAAAATGCTTACAATTACATCCTCGTTCAGTTTCATCAACAATTATACTCGTATGCACCCGTATTCGTACTCGTACAATACATAGCTTTTAGATGTATGTACTATTGGTATATACACTCCAATGATCAGCTCTTAGCAGCCCATGTGAGTCACCTAACACATGTGGGAACAATCATTTGGCAACTAGCATGAAATATCTCATAAAATTACAAAAATATTAGTAATCATTCATGACTTATTTACATGAAAACAAAATTACATATCCTTTATATCTAATCCATATACCAACGACCAAAAACACCTACAAACACTTTCATTCTTCAATTTTCTTCATCTAATTAATCTCTCTCAAGTTCCATCTTCAAGTTCTAAGTGTTCTTCATAAATTCCATAAGTATAGTTTCATAAAAATCAAGAATACTTCCAAGTTTGCAAGTCTACTTCCAAGCTTTCTAATCCATTCCAAGTAATCATCTAAGATCAAGGAACCTTTGTTATTTACAGTAGGTTATCTTTCTAATTCAAGGTAATATTCATATTCAAACTTTGATTCAATTTCTACAACTATAACAATCTTATTTCTAGTGAAAATCTTACTTGAACTGTTTTCTTGTCATGATTCTTCTTCAAGAACTTTCAAGCCATCCAAGGATCCTTTGAAGCTAGATCCATTTTTCTCATTTCCATTAGTTTTATCCAAAAAACTTGAGGTAGTAATGATGTTCATAACATCATTCGATTCATACATATAAAGCTATCTTATTCGAAGGTTTAAACTTGTAATCACTAGAACATAGTTTAGTTAATTCTAAACTTGTTCGCAAACAAAAGTTAATCCTTCTAACTTGACTTTTAAAATCAACTAAACACATGTTCTATATCTATATGATATGCTAACTTAATGATTTTAAACCTGAAAACACGATGAACACCATAAAATCGGATATACGCCGTCGTAGTGAAACCGGGGGCTGTTTTGGTTTGGATAATTAAAAACTATGATAAACTTTGATTTAAAAGTTGTTCTTCTGGGAAAATAATTTTTCATATGAACATGAAACTATATCCAAAAATCTTGGTTAAACTTAAAGTGAAAGTATGTTTTTCAAAATGGTCATCAAGATGTCGTTCTTTCGACGGAAATGACTACCTCTTTAGTAATTGACATGTAACTTAAATTTCCGACTATAAACCTATACTTTTTCTGTTTGGATTCTTAAATTAGAGTTCAATATGAAACCATAGCAATTTGATTCACTCAAAATGGATTTAAAATGAAGAAGTTATGGGTAAAACAAGATTGGATATTTTTTTATCTTTTTAGCTACGGGAAATGTTTAACAAATCTATACAAATCATATCCTAACTAACTTATATTGTATTATACATGTATTCTAATATATTATGTAATCTTGGGATACCATAGACACGTATGCAAATGTTTTGACATATCATATCGACCCATGTATATATATTATTTGGAACAACCATAGACACTCTATATGCAGTAATGTTGGAGTTAGCTATACAGGGTTGAGGTTGATTTTCCAAAAATATATATACTTTGAGTTGTGATCTAGCCTGAGACGTGTATACACTGGGTCGTGGATTGATTCAAGATAATATATATCGATTTATTTCTGTACATCTAACTGTGGACAACTAGTTGTAGGTTATTAACGAGGACAGCTGACTTAATACACTCAAATCTTAAAAACATAATAAAAATGGTTGTAATTATATTTTGATCATCCTTTGATATATATGTACATATTTGTATAGGTTCGTGAATCGATCCGTGGCCAAGTCTTATTTCCGAGGAAGGAAATATCTGTGAAAGTGAGTTATAGTCCCACTTTTAAAATCTAATATTTTTGGGATGAGAATACATACAGGTTTTATAAATGATTTACAAAATAGACACAAGTACGTGAAACTACATTCTATGGCTGAATTATCGAAATCGAATATGCCCCTTTTTATTAAGTCTGGTAATCTAAGAATTAGGGAACAAACACCCTAATTGACGCGAATCCTAAAGATA
This sequence comes from Rutidosis leptorrhynchoides, assembly GCF_046630445.1. Lineage (NCBI taxonomy): Eukaryota > Viridiplantae > Streptophyta > Magnoliopsida > Asterales > Asteraceae > Rutidosis > Rutidosis leptorrhynchoides. The sequence continues at coordinate 481,287,295 of NC_092336.1, forward strand.
GATCTATTGGGCCTAACAAACCCCATCCAATGTACCAGATGCTTTAGTACTTCAAAATTTATATCATATCCGAAGGGTGTCCCGGAATGATGGGGATATTCTTATATATGCATCTTGTTAATGTTGGTTACCAGGTGTTAACCATATGAATGATTTTTATCTCTATGTATGGGATGTGTATTGAAATATGAAATCTTGTGGTCTATTGTTACGATTTGATATATATAGGTTAAACCTATAACTCACCAACATTTTTGTTGACGTTTAAAGCATGTTTATTCTCAGGTGAATACTAAGAGCTTCCGCTGTTGCATACTAAAATAAGGACAAGATTTGGAGTCCATGTTTGTATGATATTGTGTAAAAACTGCATTCAAGAAACATATGTCGATGTAATATATTTCTATGTAAACCATTATGTAATGGTCATGTGTAAACAGTATATTTTAGATTATCATTATTTGATAATCTACGTAATGCTTTTAAAACCTTTATTGATAAAATAAAGGTTATGGTTGTTTTAAAAATGAATGCAGTCTTTGAAAAACGTCTCATATAGAGGTCAAAACCTCGCAACGAAATCAATTAATATGGAACATTTATAATCAATATGAACGGGACATTTCAAAGTGTAGGGGAGAACCACCCTGATAAGGAATGTTGAGAAGACGGGGATGAGTCAAGATAAAGAATCGTTAATCAAAATCAAAGCTAAAAGAAGTATGGCGATGCGGATATGTGATGATAACTTCATGCAATTTGACAATTACTTGTGGAAATGGCCTTTAGTCTCGGGTACTTCGATTTCTTTTCCAATTTTGCCCACTCGAATTTATTACTTTATTTTAATTTCATGTAATGAGGGCATTACATGATCTCAAGTGTGGGGGGGGGGGGGGGGGAGAGATAAATTCTCGTGGACTTAATTTTAAACAAAATTATGACCTAATTTTTAAATTTTCCTAAGTCTTTTGTTGAATTGTTGAAAAGTTTTGGTCAAAATTAAGCCATAGCTTACCTTGTTTTGAATGGTTAAAGTTCCATTCATTTTTGGTTCCAAGTTTCAACTTGAATGGTTAAAGTTCCATTCAAGTGTGGGGGAAGTAAAGTCTTCCCGGTTTCAAAAAATTCGGTGGTTAAAGTCCACCTTCTTATGTTTCAAAAATAAACTTGAATGGTTAATTCACTTGGTGTAGGAGACTTCCTAATCTACACCATTTTACATTTAGCTATGCTAAGTGCCGTGGGAAGAGGAGCCTTGAGCTTCACAAAGTGTTATCCTTTTTAGGAGCAATGGCTCCGTGCTAGTGTTGCTAAACAACACAACCCATAGACAAAAGCTATGGCACCCTTGCGCATGCAATTAATGTAAAGGTAGTAACTACTTCCTACCTTTTCTTAAAATAAGCATAAAAGCTTGTTACGTGGGAAGTAGATAAGCATCATCTCAATTTGGAAGTAAAGTCTTCCAAACTTGGAAGTAAAATCTTCCAAGTTATGTTTGTTCCAAGTTTGGGAGTAAAGTCTCCCAAGTCAAGCTCGATTATTTGAAAGGAAGTTAAAGTCTTCCTAGTGCTTCAAAAATTTGGAATTGGCGGACTCTCTTATTTAGCCACGTGAGGTCCTAATTCCACGAACTTTCGTCAATGCTTTCACCCTACTATGAGAGAAACCATAGAGTTGTGATAGAAAGCTTGATGAGTGCCGGTTACCCCGTACCTGGGTAACCAAATAAAGGTGGGGTACCCAGTCCCTTACCTTTGGCACACCCACCTTAACCCTATACTTGGAATTGACGATTATCAATTGGAATTGACGATATATATATTTGGAATTGACGATCATTCTTGGAATTGATGAAAAATAGGTGTTTTGGGGGCATGGAGGTGGAAGAGGGATAGCCATCGCGGGTTGATGAGGTGAGCATTATTTTTGGAAGCATATTCTTTACACGATGCATTTCATGATTACTGGTGATGTGTACGATTTTCATGGCCCTTATTCATTTCAGGGTGCATTTTACATATTTTGTGTACACTTTGAGTTTGTTCGAGTAGGCTTATATTTGATATGATCGATTTGTTTGATGAGTTTATGGTTATCCCGTGAATCCTACATATTTGGTTAAGGTCAAGGAGGTCAAGTTCGAGTTTGTAATGATTTGATACTTTGTGATTGGTGTTTGATGACCTTCTCGTAGATGAAGTTGACTTTGACCGGGGACATGATTGGTTCGGGTAGACTTAGGCTTGAAATGTGATTGTGTTAGTATCTGAGGATTGAAGACTTGAAGATGTTCTAGTTGAAGAGATTGTTTGAAGTTGATGATGTTATTGCTTGAAGGTTTGAGTTTGAGAAGATTGAAGATCGTTTTTGATTGTTGATTGAAGAGTTTACCCAAGTCTCAAGCTCAAGTGATGATTTGAAGAATGGCAAGTGCTTTGAGATAATACTTTGCATTCTGGCCATATTTATTTGAAATGCAAGTTCAGTTTGATCTTTATTACATTTGAGCTTGAGACTACTAGTTTGGGTATTGATGGTTGAGTTTAGAGTGTTTGATCTTATATTGCTTGAGGACAAGTAATGTTCAAGTGTGGGGGATTTGATATTGCTCAAAATATACATATTTATCTTCGCAATATCTCCATACTTTCGTGGCATTTCGATACGGGTTGTGATGATTAGTGAGCGGTTTGTGATATTTAGTCGTTTCGGGACAAAAGTGGCCTAAAAGTTCATATTTATGCTAAGGAATCAACCCTTTGGCCAAAGGAATGAACCTAGTGAAGTTTTGGAGTGAAAATGAAGTTCCTGGGTCAAAAGCGGCGCTCTTAAGATTAAAAGCAGCGCTCCTATATGCTAAAACGTGTATTAAAAAGTCAGTGACCAAAAGCGGCGCTCTCAGCCTCAAAAGCGGCGCTTTCAGGTCAAAAGCGGCGCTCCCGGTCTATTGCGGCAAACCCAAAAGCGGCGCTCCTACCCCTATTGCGGCGCTCCTGGAGCTGATTCAGTCAGAAAATTCAGCCGACCTATAAAAGCAAATTTGGGGTTTTTGAGTTAGGGAGCTGGTTCCTTAGGCCGTTTTGGAGCCCTAAAAGGGTTCCAATCATGAATCCATCAAGATTAAGGCCTAATTTCATGTTCCAAGTTAAAGATTAGTGAAGCTAGATGCTAGATCTACATCATCCATTCTCCATTTTGTAATTTCTTTTCCATTTTAGCACTTGTTCTTATTTTCTCTACTTGTAATGATGTATGCTTTAGTTTAATTGATTTTGTTCTTGTTTATCTTATGATTATAGCTTAGATCTTCTTCTCTTTGTCACTTTGGGTTGTAATCTCCACTTTACTTTACTCATTTTGCACTAATTAGTTGTAATCTTTGTTTTTCTTCATCTAGCTTTGAATTAATTACTTGTAATCACTCAAGATGATGTTTATTGATGTTTTTATGCTTATTGCTAGTGTAATCTTTGCTATGTTTGGCTAAATCATTTGTGTTTGCTTATCTGTGAATCTCTAATGCATAAGATTAGCCCTTAATCAATTGAATAATGTTGTTTGAATGAATTACATGATCATGTGTTGTTGAGTTAGCTAAAGATCCATTACTATGAGTTTGTTTTAGGCTTGACTTTGATTACATATGTTGTGTAGCTCTCTTAGTGATTTGAGAAGTGAATCAATGTGTGCTTCAACACCTTAGGTGATCTAGACAACTAGCTTAGGAATTGCAAGTGATTGTGTTCTTGATCTAGGTTGGTTTTCAATTGGCCTTTAGTCAACATAGTAGTGCCAATTATCTTAAGTGATTTCGATAGTTGGGGGTTTTAAGTGATTTTAACCCAAGCTCAATCTCAATGACCAAATCATGCGTAACTCGATCTTAGAATACAATGCTTATGTGAATTCGTGGAGTGTTATTTGATTTGAGGTTTAGTAGTGATGCTAAACATTTAATAGTTCAACAACTAGTGCGATAGCAAATTGGGTAAAATGGGTCAATTCAAGCTTAGAGAGGATTAGGTAAGTGAACACTACTTAGTTAATTTGTTTTAAGTCTTAATACTTCACTACTTGTTTCTTGTTACTAGTTTAATTGATACATTTAATTTTGTTTAATTGTGCAAGTTTTAGTTGTTAGTTAAAATCTATCGAACCCCCTCCCCCCAAATCAAACATACCCCTAGGATAATTAATAGTTTCAATTATCCGACTTACACCGCTTTCTTGGGACGAACTTGAAATGAATACTTACATTAAAGTACTATAATGACCGGGTTCTAAGTGCTCGTTAGTTGTGTGTGTTTATTTGTAATATTTGAATCTTGTATAAATTTAGAGGGTAAAAGATGTATTGTCACGCACGCATCAACACTCACCACAAAACAGCCTTATAAATCACAAAAGTTAACGATTATAATAAATGCAAGAAACATAAGAAACAGAGGAATTTAACGTGGTTATATCCAACATTTCTTTTGGTATAATCCATGGCCAAACAAGGAGAGTTTTATTATAAAATTCGGAGGTGTTAGTCTAATGAGGGTTTAAATTATAGAGAGTACAAAATAAGAAAACAAAAATGACCGAATTTTTTGTCTACGCAAAATGTCACGTTTCACGAACCACCCTCGCCAAAGACGAGGATCTTGAATTCTCCAGTCTTCAAACTTCTCGATCATAATTCTCGCATTTTAACCATGTTGGTCACGTCCAATGACTAACCCTCGCCAAACGCGAGGGTCCCTAGCAGCATGTTTCTTCAGCTTTTTTTTTCTTTTCAAAAATCTACCACCTTCAACAATCTCTCACCATTGTCACTTCATTGAACCTACCCATCTATACGGCAAAAAAGACTTGGACACTCATTGCAACCACTACGAGCTGACAGCTTTCGATAAAGAACACTTCAACTAGACTCGCCAAAACGTAATCAACCATCTCATTTGTAAACCTTAACTTCAAAACATCCCACAGTAATGATTTGAAATATCGTCAGATAAGCTACCCGGGATACGTTGCACTTCCACATCGTGGGAAGGTAGACTTTCGACACCAAAATGATGAGCTATGATCCAATCTTCGTTACTCACTTGGGAACAATAAACTCTCTATGTTTCTGGCAATCATCTCACTATAGTGTGAGATATCGGGTTAGAGTCCGACCCGACTTTAATAACCCCATCACCCAAGTGATCCATGAAATGTCCCGTTCTTATTGATTAAAAACGTTCCATATTAATTGATTTCGTTACGAGGTTTTGACCTCTATATGAGACGTTTTTCAAAGACTGCATTCATTTTAAAACAAACCATAACCTTTATTTCATCAATAAAGGTTTAAAAAGCTTTACGTAGATTATCAAATAATGATAATCTAAAATATCCTGTTTACACACGACCATTACATAATGGTTTACAATACAAATATGTTACAACAAAATAAGTTTCTTGAATGCAGTTTTTACACAATATCATACAAGCATGGACTCCAAAATGTAGTCCTTATTTAAGTATGCGACAGCGGAAGCTCTTAATAATCACCTGAGAATAAACATGCTTAAAACGTCAACAAAAATGTTGGTGAGTTATAGGTTTAACCTATATATATCAAATCATAATAATAGACCACAAGATTTCATATTTCAATACACATCCCATACATAGAGATAAAAATCATTCATATGGTGAACACCTGGTAACCGACATTAACAAGATGCATATATAAGAATATCCCCATCATTCCGGGACACCCTTCGGATATGATATAAATTTCGAAGTACTAAAGCATCCGGTACTTTGGATGGGGTTTGTTAGGCCCAATAGATCTATCTTTAGGATTCGCGTCAATTAGGGTGTCTGTTCCCTAATTCTTAGATTACCAAACTTAATAAAAAGGGGCATATTCGATTTCGATAATTCAACCATAGAATGTAGTTTCACGTACTTGTGTCTACTTTGTAAATCATTTATAAAACCTGCATGTATTCTCATCCCAAAAATATTAGATTTTAAAAGTGGGACTATAACTCACTTTCACAGATTTTTACTTCGTCGGGAAGTAAGACTTGGCCACTGGTTGATTCACGAACCTATAACAATATATACATATATATCAAAGTATGTTCAAAATATATTTACAACACTTTTAATATATTTTGATGTTTTAAGTTTATTAAGTCAGCTGTCCTCGTTAGTAACCTACAACTAGTTGTCCACAGTTAGATGTACAGAAATAAATCGATAAATATTATCTTGAATCAATCCACGACCCAGTGTATACGTATCTCAGTATTGATCACAACTCAAACTATATATATTTTGGAATCAACCTCAACCCTGTATAGCTAACTCCAACATTCACATATAGAGTGTCTATGGTTGTTCCTAAATATATATAGATGTGTCGACATGATAGGTCGAAACATTGTATACGTGTCTATGGTATCTCAAGATTACATAATATACAATACAAGTTGATTAAGTTATGGTTGGAATAGATTTGTTACCAATTTTCACGTAGCTAAAATGAGAAAAATTATCCAATCTTGTTTTACCCATAACTTCTTCATTTTAAATCCGTTTTGAGTGAATCAAATTGCTATGGTTTCATATTGAACTATATTTTATGAATCTAAACAGAAAAAGTATAGGTTTATAGACAGAAAAATAAGTTACAAGTCGTTTTTGTAAAGGTAGTCATTTCAGTCGAAAGAACGACGTCTAGATGACCATTTTAGAAAACATACTTCTACTTTGAGTTTAACCATAATTTTTGGATATAGTTTCATGTTCATAATAAAAATCATTTTCTCAGAATAACAACTTTTAAATCAAAGTTTATCATAGTTTTTAATTAACTAACCCAAAACAGCCCGCTGTGTTACTACGACGGCGTAAATCCGGTTTTACGGTGTTTTTCGTGTTTCCAGGTTTTAAATCATTAAGTTAGCATATCATATAGATATAGAACATGTGTTTAGTTGATTTTAAAAGTCAAGTTAGAAGGATTAACTTTTGTTTACGAACAAGTTTAGAATTAACTAAACTATGTTCTAGTGATTACAAGTTTAAACCTTCGAATAAGATAGCTTCATATGTATGAATCGAATGATGTTATGAACATCATTACTACCTTAAGTTCCTTGGATAAACCTACTGGAAAAGAGAAAAATGGATCTAGCTTCAACGGATCCTTGGATGGCTCGAAGTTCTTGAAGCAGAATCATGACACGAAAACAAGTTCAAGTAAGACCATCACTTGAAATAAGATTGTTATAGTTATAGAAATTGAACCAAAGTTTGAATATGATTATTACCTTGTATTAGAATGATAACCTACTGTAATAAACAAAGATTTCTTGAGGTTGGATGATCACCTTACAAGATTGGAAGTGAGCTAGCAAACTTGAAAGTATTCTTGATTTTATGTAACTAGAACTTGTAGAATTTATGAAGAACACTTAGAACTTGAAGATAGAACTTGAGAGAGATCAATTAGATGAAGAAAATTGAAGAATGAAAGTGTTTGTAGGTGTTTTTGGTCGTTGTTGTATGGATTAGATATAAAGGATATGTAATTTTGTTTTCATGTAAATAAGTCATGAATGATTACTCATATTTTTGTAATTTCATGAGATATTTCATGCTAGTTGCCAAATGATGGTTCCCACATGTGTTAGGTGACTCACATGGGCTGCTAAGAGCTGATCATTGGAGTGTATATACCAATAGTACATACATCTAAAAGCTGTGTATTGTACGAGTACGAATACGGGTGCATACGAGTAGAATTGTTGATGAAACTGAACGAGGATGTAATTGTAAGCATTTTTGTTAAGTAGAAGTATTTTGATAAGTGTATTGAAGTCTTTCAAAAGTGTATAAATACATATTAAAACACTACATGTATATACATTTTAACTGAGTCGTTAAGTCATCGTTAGTCGTTACATGTAAGTGTTGTTTTGAAACCTTTAGGTTAACGATCTTGTTAAATGTTGTTAACCCAATGTTTATAATATCAAATGAGATTTTAAATTATTATATTATCATGTATGAATATCTCTTAATATGATATATATACATTAAATGTCTTTACAACGATAATCGTTACATATATGTCTCGTTTAAAAATCATTAAGTTAGTTAGTAGTCTTGTTTTTACATATGTAGTTCATTGTTAATATACTTAATGATATGTTTACTTATCATAGTATCATGTTAACTATATATATATCCATATATATGTCATCATATAGTTTTTACAAGTTTTAACGTTCGTGAATCACCGGTCAACTTGGGTGGTCAATTGTCTATATGAAACATATTTCAATTAATCAAGTCTTAACAAGTTTGATGACTTAACATGTTGGAAACATTTAATCATGTAAATATCAATCTCAATTAATATATATAAATATGAAAAAGTTCGGGTCACTACAATCCATATGTACAAAACGCCATTTACTCGATATATCTCTCCACCAAAAAATACACAACCAGATAGATTAAACATAAGGACATAACTCGATAGATTAAAAAGTTTCAAGAAGCGGCAAAAGATGTCGAGCGACCTTTCGGAATACTTCAAGGTCGTTGGGCTATACTAAAGCACCCTGCAAGATCGTTTTAAATTAAATAAGATCCAACAAATCATGTATGCTTGTGTTATACTATACAACATGATAACTTAAGATAACAGATGCAATATATGTGACCTCGAATAATACTATCTCATGAACCCAGCTAACCTCACGCTACGTACGTGATCGGAAAGAGTTAAAGGTCATGACGGAATGTCACGAGAGTTGCGAGATCAAACCATGCACCATACACTTCGTAACAATTTGATCGAGCACATTTGGACACTCACGACTCTATTGAGTCGACAACAATTGTCAATTTATTGGCAACTTGACTGACTCTTAGAGCTTAAATTAAATTCCAGGCATGATTTAAAACCCATGCAAATTTGATTCTACCATTTTCATGGCGTCAATCATTATTATTTTTAGTTTAGTATTTTTATTTTAGTATTTTTATTTTTCTAAAAAACTTTTTCCTACTTAAAGGTCGGAGGTCCTCTCGGAAGCAATCTCTTTATCTGTCGAATAAAGAGAGGGATGGCTTTCTCTACTCTTGAGAGTGTTTAACTCTGGGTGGAGAAATAACTTGTCTTTATTCTCGGATAGGGGAAGGATTGTCTACATCTCACCTTCCCCATACACCATTCATTGTAGTATTAGGTTTTGTTGTTGTTGTTGTTGTTGTTGTTGTTGTTGTTGTTGTTGTTGTTGTTGTTGTTGTTGTTGTTGTTGTAATATCTTTAATTTTAGTAATAATTATATGCTTTATTTTTATTTAATGTAATGCTTATTTTATATTAATGTAATGCTTATTTTATATTAATGTAATGTTTTTTTATGTAATAAAATGTACGGAGTAGTGTTTAATCTACATCTACATCTACACTGTAAAATAAAAGTTCTATTGAGATATTGTTAAAGAAAATTTTTAATCTTAGCTGTTGGATTGCCCTAATTACATGCACTAACTCTATCATCTAACCATTGATTACAATTTTTCTTTTTTGAACAGCAAATCAAAAAACTTCTATTAATAACCAAACCAAATTACATCTCAAGCGATAAAAATGAAACGAAACGAAAAGAACTACAACATCAAAATCTATGGCATTTTAACATCTAAAGCGCACCATGTACATGCTGAGGTAGCAAATACATCATGAAGCATCGAGATACACTTGTGGATTTGAAAGCCATGTACACCAATCTAGCCTCGGACCTTTAAATCTTCGTGAAATCCAATCAAAGCTTACGATTTGTATTTCATTTAGGATAGACAGAGCACACCAAGACTTGTTTTTGAACACCTTGTTATTTCTATTTTTCCACAAAATATAACAGCATGACCATTCTACCGCCTCCCATACTTTTTCTCCCAATTTCGTCGTTGGCTTATTTACTTTCCCGACAAAGGCTTCATTTATGCTTAGGTTGGAAAAGTTTCACAAGCCCCACCATTTATATAATCTTGACCACACATCAAACACAAAATTACAAAATATCATCGCATGATCAACCGTCTCTACTTCACTATCACAAATAGGGCAACGTACTGAATGCAAATCAATCTCACGTTTGTCAAGCTCAATAAGAACCGGGATTTTTTTCTTTCGTACTCTCCAAATAAAAATTTCAACCTTTTTTGGGACTAAATAATTCCTCAAGGTTATTGGTTGATGTAACGACCCGACTTTTTTGACTTATATTTTTATGCTCTATACTTTCACGAATCTGCGTATATGTGCGTACTGAGCTAGTTTATGCTCTGGGATCTTTATTCATGATTAATTACTTTCGTTAATACCTTACAGCATGTTATTAAGTGCGTAATCACTTAACTTGATCCCCGAATGCTTTTATGACCATTAGTGTCACTTGACGTTTAGAATGAGCTATGTACTTTGTACACATTTAACTTTTGTCGTAATTGGAATATTACGACTACGTAATACTAATTGTTATTTCCTAATAACAATTACTTGGATTTTTGGTTGCTTAATTACGCTTAGTAATTTACTTATGCTCACTAGTTAGTCTTGTTGGACTTTCTACCTTGTTGGACTTTAGCCCACCCTACTCTAGCTAATGGACCATTTAATTAGCCCAATTTTAATAAGTTTATGACCCATATAAATGTAAGACAAAAATCCATTTATAAGAGCCAACATACTAGCATTTTTGTTAACCATAATCACAAATGTTGCATGGGATCCTAACAATAAGCACCACCTTTAGACCACCACTAACCAAAAAGCAAAAAGGTGTCCCCCTTGTCCCCCCATGTACCCACGGTTTTGGAAGACCACCACCACCATCACCACACTATAAATACAAGCCTTGATCATCCATTTTACACTTGATCTCATTCACATTTTACACACACTTACTCTCTAATTTTCTCTCTAGTCTTTCTCACTCTAAAAATTGTAAGTTTTAAATTTTCTTCTTCTTCTTCTCTTCTTCATGTACACGACATCATCATCATCATCATCATCATCATCATAAGATCAAGCTTTTTAGCTTTTGATCTTGTTATATCTTGTAGATTCAAACTTTGATTTGAATCCTTCAAGAACATGAAAGATTCAAGATTTCTAGCTTTGAATCTTCATTTACTTTGTTGGATCTAAGTTTCTAGCTTATGATCTCTTTATTTTGTTAAAAAGATCAAAACTTGTGTTTATGATCTTCATGTAACTTGTAGATCTAGCTTTTTTGCTTTAAGGATCTTCAAGAACATCAAAGATCCAAGCTTTCTAGCTTAGGGTTTCATTATTTTGTTTAGATCTTAGCTTTTTAGCTTATGGTCTCATTACTTTTACTAGATCTTAGCTTTCTAGCTTATGGTCTCATTAATCTTGTAAAGATCCAAGCTTTCTAGCTTAGGGTTTTCTTAATACTTGAGATCTAAGTTATTATTGTAGATCTCACTTACTTGGAACCTTTTTGTGATTTTTGTGATGATAAAGATCAAGTCTTCATCATCTCATATGATGAAAATGCATAAACTTGTGTCAAAAGGACAAAGGTTGAAGCTTTATTGTGTTTATACAATAAAGAGGCATCCTTGATGTTCAAAACTTGTAGAATGTTAGCTTTTACTCTTAGTTGTGTGTTTATGGTTGAAACTTGGTCAAATTAATGCTAAAATATCAAAGAGTTGTACACTTGAAGCTTACACGCACCAAGGATGAGAACCGTGATGAGCATTAAACACCAAGAAACCCACCGTAGCACTTGTTTACAGTTTTTCAGGTCTGATCAGACTCCTGAGACTTCTAGAAAATTGATTTTCAGATAGTTCGTTTCGAGTAGATGACTTTTTGTTTAGGACTCGCCTAAATCCGATATACGGTTTAGGATTTATAGCCTTCCGAAAGTCACTACGCCTTTGTAACGACGTGCTAAAAATTCTGACCTACTAGTGCTTGAACCGTCGCCACGGTCAACGAAATCGAGTTAGGATCTAAAAAATGGATAGCGGTTAGAGGACTCACATACGGAGCCTTGGCCACTGACCACGCGTCTTTTTGATTTGTATAGAGGTCGTAACATCTGTCCGAAGTCAGCCTATTGTTTCGATCTCTATTCTTGTTGAAAACTTACTTTAGCTTTTACGAATGATGATGATGATGATGATACTTAAGACTTAATTTATTCACTTTTTAAAACTTTTGGGACAAACTTACTGCCTTAGTAACCATTGACTTAGGTTGAGGACCTTTCGGATCGACCAACTTACCTGTTTGGGCCGACTTACTACTTGCTTACATTTTCGTATCGACTTTTACCGCACATTCACTATGAGTTATAGCTTCCCTTTTTACTTTAACTATTTTTGGGACTGAGAATACATGCGCTTTTTATGTTTTACATACTAGACACGAGTACTTAAACTTTATATATGTGTGGGTGATATAACGGCACAAAGATTCCCCTTAGCACGGTAACGTTTAATCATTGGTTTTTGAACTAGTGAACGCGAATATTAGATATGGATCCACAGGGTTTGACATCCCCACTCGAGCGAGTCGCACTAGCATTTAACAGGTGTTTAATACTTCGAGAACATACGCACTCGCCAAGTGTACTTTTAGGGGGTGATATTTATTTTACGTTAAGTTAGTTACCGGGTGCCCACGGATAAGCATATACTTTATTATAATGATTTGAAATACTGATTTGAAATGCTGGTTGAAGCACTGAAATCTCGTAGTCTACATTACATTACTGATTACAAACAAACTAAAGCTCACCAACATTCGTGTTGACTTTTTAAGCATGTATTTCTCATGTGCTTAGACGTTGTTGCTTCCGCTGTTAGACTTGCTTTCTTGGTGTTATAGACTTGCTGTTACAGACTGTCTGTGTTACAGTCCGTTCGGATACGATTTGGCGGTTATTTTGATGATATTGAGAACGTTCGAGTTTGAAGAGCTAATTGTAGAAGAGTTGTGTTTTATGGAGTTTTTGAGGCATTTTGTTAATTGCTTATTATTATTGGTGCATCGAGGCTGAAAACGTGAAGTACATTTTGGATATCTTGGTTTCGAGTTAGTTTAAGTAAGGAAAAATTACAAAAGAAACATGAGTTCAGGTTTCACAGGAGGCCGCGACTCGGGCCATTTGCCGCGGCACGGGGATCAACAAGTATCGACATTAGATTAGGGGTTTAAGAAGGGTTCAGAACCAGCTTTGGGCCGCGGCGCGAGGATTTAAGCCGCGGCGCGGCATTTGCTGTATTTCAAGATCAGGAGAGCTTTTAGAAGATCCCAGTTCAATTACAATGTCGTGGCGCGACAGTTATTGGCCGCGGCGCGACCATGGCTCGGCCCAGACGAATTCTTAAGGTATTTAAAGCCCGAAAAATACCCTAATTATCATATCTTATTCCCAGACGAATTGCAGCAATTTTCTGATGAAAGCGGGTGATTTTTGGGGAATCCCAAGATCATTCTAATGCTTCAATCATTACTGAAACGTGCTTCGATTCATCCATCATTCAAGATTCATTCATCTACTAGGTTTATCTCTTTGTTTTAAACAATGAATTCATCTATTATTTTGATTGTTATTTTGGTTTTAGCCATGATTGTTGGCTAATTATTTAATGTTTGTCTAGACTAATAACCGAGGTTTTGGATGTCTATTTGAATTATCAAGGATTTTATGCATGTTAATTTGGTTTTGATTAAAAGATCCATGCTTGTTCATGTTTACATGTTTGCTCTTAATTGATTATTGTGTTTGTTTGATCAAGGGAACCCTGGGTTAATTTAACACTTTAATTTACAACTGTTTTGTCTTAAGTGGTTGTTTGCTAAACCGGACCAAGGGGGTAAATTGGGTAAAGACTAGTAAATTGAACAGGAATGAATTGTGTAAGCGAACGTAAGCACAATTGTTAATCGAATACTAAGTTAGTTAATTATTTGAACACAAACAATAAGGTCTTAAGTGCAAGGGAACCCTACACTGTGTAATTAGAGTTTGGGTGGTCGTTAAGAGAACTCTTGATGACCCGTTTGGTTAATTTGCATGCATAGATGAGATAAAAAATTTTAATAACACGAACATCCATTACTGAGGGTAAAAGGTCTAGATGAATATTCTTATTTGAATTGAATACAAATCTATCTTTATTATTTGTTAAGTGCTAGCTCATAAATTAAAAAGAATAAAAATATTGTTTTTACTTTTATAAACCAATTCATGATTCGGCTAATCGTTAAATAGCCAAAACTACAAAAACCAGTAATTTCATTAGATTTCTAGATAAAGTAGTTTAATTACTTGTAGTTACAATTTTAAGTTGATACAAAAACTTTCCTTGGAACGAACTTTGGGCTTTACTGAATCATACTAGTACACGATCGGATACACTGCCCGTTAGTGTGTTTAATCAATTAAACCGATATTTTCCACTGATAAATTATATACGCGATTTTACACATCAAGTTTTTGGCGCCGCTGCCGGGGAAAGTTGTGTCAATTTGATATTGCTATCTACTAGTGATTATTTAGGATTTATTTTCTTAGATTTTAGATATTTCTTGAGTCGGTGCATTTAATCGTTTTATCGTTTGTGTTTTGCATGATAGCAGGTAGTGTATGCCACATACACGTTCTTCAGATTCTCCAATTCTTCGACCATTTGACGAACCCGAAAGAGAGTTATTTAGAGCGTTAAGTCAAGAGCAACTGTGACGACCCGGAAATTTTCGACTAATTTTAAACTTAATCTTTATATTATTTCGACACGATGAGCAAAGTCTGTAATATTGAATCTTAAAAAGTTTTGGATTGTCTTCATGAAACCATTTGACCTTTGACTATTTTCGGCGATTCACGAACAATTGTTTGTAAATAAATATGTATATATATATATATATATATATATATATATATATATATATATATATATATATAAATGTAAGTATATATAATAATATGAAATTATAAAATATAATTTAAACATTAGAAGTAAATATGAAAAATAAGATACAAAATAAATAAGTATAAATTAAAAAGAATTTGTATATATATGATTGCTATTAATAATCATTATATTGAAATATGTATAAAATATATAGATGATATATATTCAAATATGTTATTATATAAGATAAGTATTACATAATTAATAAATTGTTATATTAATATATTAAAAATAATTACAAGTTAAAATATAATTATTATATTAATAATAATATATAAATATGAAATTTGATAAGCATAATTTGTTATATCAATATTATTCATTCATTATTACTATAAGTATCATTATAAAAACTATTAATTATATTGTTATTTCTAATATTACCATTAATAAAGTTATAGTTTTTGTTAATTATTATTAGTATTGTTTGATATCATTATCATTAATTAATTTTATTATTTTATTACTAACTCATTAACAGAATTATAATTATTTTTATATATCTTTAATTAGTTACTAATATTTATTAAGTTTAAATTATAAGAATCAGATAATTGGATCGAATTTGTTATATATCTACATAAGAACTTTATGCATTTTGTCTTTGTCTTCAAAGTGCTTATTATCATCTACAGAGAATCGTACAAAATAGCTGGACATTTGATATCTATTTGTTATTTTTCTGTTTGATCGTATTACTCAGGTCCAAATTCTATTATGAGTCCAAATCAAATCATAATACAAACAACTAAATTACTGCATCAACTATTCGCGTATTCTTTTTATAAACAGCTAATCACTCCTGCAATTTAGGAATTAAAAAGAAAGGAAACAGACCCGTTATCTCTGTTTCACATCATTTAATCAAAAACCTTATTTCAAATGAAATTTTAAAATTCATAAATACAGTTTAGTTAGGAATCAAGTGTATAAACTATCTGCAAAACTTCATCTTCTAATTCCTCAAATTGATTCCGAATTTTAGAGTCAAAGTTTTGAAAAAAAAAGTCAACACTTGTTCTTCAGTGAAATTCGAACTTGTTTTGTAGTTTTCTGTTAAATTGACGATTGTTAAAGTTTTTAAGAGTGATTTAAAACATAGTTTGTGTTGAAAACTTTAGCTAAAACGTTATCAATGTTATAATCAATTTTTTTTATTTTTATTTTTTGGATATACCAGCGTCGTACAGCAGTTACTGGTTTTCATAATTTTTTTTATTTTATTTTTTCTTATTTAACCAAACACTATCTGAAAAAATACCCGTTTCATTTACAAAGTCAAAAATCAAAATTTGGAACTTGTTCTGAGTCTGTCGATGTAATTGAAGAGGAAGAAGATGAAGGTTACAGAAAGTTAGTCTAAATACATTTTAGTTAGACAATATAATAGAGAAAAGAGCAGCAGCGTGTTGGTTGGGTATGAACAAGAGGTCTCGGGTTCGAGTCTCGCTCGTGATATTTTTTTTGGGAAAGCTATTAAGGTAGTTTCAATTATTACTATTATTATTATTAACATTATTATTATTGTTATTGTTATTATTGTTATTATTATTATTACAAAGTATTAATATTTAGGATTATTATTATTATTATTATTATTATTATTATTATTATTATTATTATTATTATTATTATTATTATTATTATTATTATTATTATTATTATTATTATTATTATTATTATTATTATTATTATTATTATTATTATTATTTTTATTATTATTATTATTATTATTATTATTATTGATATAGTTAGTATTATAATTATTACCGATATCATAACTATAACTATATGTATTAGGAACATTATTTATCATTAATATATTTTATAAGTAAGATTATTATAAATTGTATCATTTTAGTATTATTACCATTATTATGATTATAATTATTATTATTATCACTACAAGTATTATTATTAATATCACTGTTATTATCACAAATAGAGTTATTATTAACACAAGTATACTATTAAAGTTAAAAATCATTATGTTACTAATATTAACTTAGTAAGACTAGAACTACTGTTTTGATAAACAAATGAAATACACAAATATATATATATATATATATATATATATATATATATATATTTAACACACATTATATAACAAAATTTGATAATTTTATATACAAAATGAACATATAAAAACTTATATATATTATTAACATAAAAAGGATATACCTAATACATTTATATATAAATGTGTTCAATTACAACTATGAACATTAATAAATATACAAATGATATAGGTTCGTGAATCCGAGGCCAACCCACACTTGTTCAATGTCGTAATATGTATTTTTACTACAAAATACATTAGGTGAGTTTTATTTGCTCCCTTTTTAATTGCTTTTGCAATATATATTTTTGGGCTGAGAATACATGCGCTGCTTTTATAAATGCTTTACGAAATAGAGACAAGTGATTAAAAATGATATTCTGCGGATTGATGTGCTGGGTAATTTAGTTACATGTTATAAGAGCATGTAAGCGCGAATCCTAAAGATAGATCTATCAGGCTTAACACCCCCATCCTGTAGGCTGCACTAGACATAAGAACTAGTGGGCGGATGTTAAGTACTTCGAGGATTATTTATACACTTGCGAGTGTATGTATCCATCTTTGCGAAGATGACTTATTATATTATTGTTAAGGTTGGTTACTGAGGCCTCAACATAAGCAGAACGGTTTTATACACTTGCGAGTGTACATATATTTATAAACGGAAATCTTGTGGTCTATTAACATATTGAAATGATTGCTATGATAAACCTATGAACTCACCAACCTTATGGTTGACACTTTTAAGCATGTTTATTCTCAGGTACGAATTAAGTCTTCCGCTGTGCATTTGCTCATTTTAAGGATTTTACTTGAAGACATTCATGGCATATTTAGGTCAGTACCTCGCAATGGGATCAGATGTTGATGACTTCGTCCAGAAGGATTAGGACGGGTCGTCACAGTTGGTATCAGAGCGGTGGTCGTAGCGAACCAGGTCTTGCATTAGTGTGTCTAACTAGTAGTTGTTTAGATGCATTAGGGGGTTTGGACTTCGACCGTGTCGACATGTCAAAAGTTTTGCTTATCACTTAGCGTCGAAAATTACCTGCTTATCATCCTTAGGGAATTACCTGCTTATCATTCTTAGTCTAGACACGTTTTAGTGCATTGACTGCATAAATAGTGTGTAGACAAAATTCATATCTTAGCGTATCTGATAATTCATATCTTAGCGTATCTGATAATTCATATCTTAACGTATATGTTACTGTAAACTTTGCCTGACATATTCTGTAAACTCCTCCGTAATCTATGAAATCTTTTGCTCTATATATATATAGATATTCTATGTAATTAGAATACCACTCGATAGCCGGAAAATCATTTCATATCGAAAAATCCTTTATTCAATCGTACGAAATAGAACTCGTCACTAGTTCAATTTCTTCGGAACCCGATAGCTATTCCGACATGGATGTTCACCTAAGCTCCGGAAGCAACGACACCAGAATGAATCAACCAATCAGCCATCCCCAATTCATCTGATGGGTTCGTAGCCTACTTAATCACTGGAGGCAAGAAGAAGGTGATCCCTTCCACCAACCGAATTCACCTCTGGGTAAAGATCCTGAAGCACTTACCGGTGAACCTGTCTGAAACACCATTTTCTATCTCATTTCCCGAGTATCTCGTCACGATCAAATACTATACCAAATTCTAGATCTTATTTATCCACTCGTCCGAACCGACAGTCACCCCGGTGTAATAGAAGAAGTAAACGAGCTTCGCGCTCGGGTAGTGGCTTTAGAGAATATGGTGCGAAGGTTACAAACACTAGCAGCAGCACCAGCAGCATAACCAGTACCACTATCAACAACATCAAAAGTACCATAACCACCACCAGCAGTAACATCCGCATCCCACACCTCAACATCAAAATCTTTACCACGAACATCAACATCATACGCACCATATATACTAAGGAGTACCAACAACAACGAACGATGAAGTATCGATCCATAACTTCATTAATATTCTGCGAAGAATATGTGGTTCCTAATAGTTTTAGAGATTACTTATTCTAGCTCAAACTGGAAATCATATGAGTTTAATATCATATTAACTCATTAAATCCATGATTACATCTGAAGAAAATATATATGTATATATGTTTTCATAAAGATTGTAATAAAAAAAAATCTTTTTGTACAAACTGTTAATGGTGAAAATATTTTAACGGGTAGGTAATACCCGAGGAATATTTAAATTCCACATTAATAAGTTACACTGTACATTCTTCGAATCTGATTCAACAGTCATTTACTATCCTACATACATTCACCAATATATGAATCTGTTCACCACAGAATAACCATTTTCATTCAATTTCATATTTGGATTTTGACCTATCAGAATCCAACAAATGGCATAATGAAGAAAACATTGGACAAAATAAAATTTGTTAGAAACAAACAAATTAATTATAAAGAATTTTATTAAGAATCCACGCTAACTGTTCCTAGCTAACTGATTACATTTTATTTACTTCAATTTAATTATCGCAATTTATATTCACGCAATTTTATTTATCGTCATTTAATTTCTGTTATTTATTTTACGCACTTTAAATATCGGGACACGTATACAAAGGTAATTGTATATATGTATAATAATATTCTTGGTACATCCTAACACAATAAGTATACAATACGTTTTGATAAATCCTAAGACAATACGTACACAATACATCTTAGTAAATTCTAAGACAATACGTATACAATACGTCTCTGGGTTGATGCAAAGACAATACGTATACAATACGTCATGGGATAATTCTAAGATTATATATATATAAATCGATTATTGGACTATCAACATTGGACAATTAAAAATTAATTTAAAATATTGATTATAACATATGAAACTAAACAATTCTTCAAGTTTGCCACTTGATTTCATCTTAAACCTCAATTGTATCTTAACGATTACAATCTGCGTTCAAACCATTCATGATTCTTGAAAACACCTCGATTGAGAGAATGAACCAACCGCATTTCATCTACGGAAGGAAAGATTTATGCATATAGTTATGCACCTAAAAACTCTCAGAAACTGAATAAACGTTTAACACATAACTGTGTTAATTCTTTTAGTGTTATTATTACCTAAAATAACTTTGCAATCCCTTTCCAAATTAGCCAATTTTGTCACAGCTCCAGCAAATCAACTTCGACTTTTCGTTCGAAACAACCTTATTATAACTTTGATGTATATGCGTGCTCTTTATTGTTACCGGGAACCTTTTATATTCCACCATATTACCAACAACGTTTAATCATCTAAAAACATAATCCTCTTTAAATCACTTCGGATTGATAACCGATAATTCAGATATAGCTGCATTAAATGCAGAGGAAACTGTAAAATTGTAGATGGTCTAAATAGCCAAGAGTTTGATGATGAAGAATGGGGTGTTGGGAACGCTCGATAGAAAATTTGGTACTAAAAAACGGATTGAGCCAACCATGAAGGAGACCAAGAACAAATTCAAGAACCAAACCCTATATTCAAAGAATCTAGGTAATTCTGGATCCGATGAAATCTTTAGAGAATAGCTTTCTCCGAAGTCATGTTAAAAATCTTGCGGAAAATTTTTCTTCATCAACTTTCGAATTTAAAAATTCCAAAATATCTTCGATATTTCTGAGGATATTTTCATAAATATTATTGTCTGAAATTATCTACCTCTTCGTGATTTCTGTATTCCATTATATTGGAAACTTCTGTAAAATCTAAGTATAAATTATGAATGAATTGTGGAGAAGTGTTGGGAATTGAAGCATGGGTTAGTATAATATAATGACACTTGGCCAACGTGATTATATTACGGTAAGTCATGCTGGAAGTTCTATTGGAACATGATGATTCACAGATCATAACGTCATCATGTGCCATGTTACATACCTCTTTCATTCTACTTAACTTCTGAACATATCAATAAAATGTATTCTTGATGGTTCTATCTTCCGTGATGTTGATAAATTTGAAAATCAAATCGTGCTATCACGTTCCTTCCTGCTTAGAACATTATAATCATTCGAAACTCTATATCTACAAATTCTGGACTATTATTTGCTTGACTTAAATTCGGGAAGAGAAAACAAAAGTATGAAACTCCAAAATATAAGGGGGAATATAAGGTTCGATAACAACACATAAATTACAAACCGTGTATATCAATGTTTATCGCAACATAAAGACACGAAGAATTAAAAACATTATAACCCCAAGGGCGAAGTAGAAGAAAACAGATTCCTCCGGTGGTAATTGGAAAAGGAGAATGATTGTTGCGATAGCGAGGATAAGAACAAGAATCAGAACTGGATTAAGCATTTTCACAATCTTTTGAATTTAGGAATTAAGTATAGCAGTGGTGAAAACTAATGGAACGGAAAAGGTAAATTTATACTGGAAATATCAGACGTAGTAATCGGGACAGATCATTGCATTTAATTAAAGAGATACTAATTTCCTTAAATCTCGAAGAATCAGATCTTATAGAGTTCCAAGATTTTCTTTTAAATCCCTTGAATTCCGGAATTCAACAGTGACTATGTCAAAAGTTAAGACGTACCTTAACTTCTAAATTCAACCATGACTAGTCAAAAGTTATGATGGAACCTGTCATTATCATTTCACTAATTTGTGATAGCTTCACTCGTATTCTTCGAGTAATTGAATTATCTTATCCATATTACTCTATGGTAATAACACTCTATTTATCAACTCATATTTGTCATGAAAACATTTTTATTGTTAGCCATGACCACCTCAATCAAATTTCGGGACGAAATTCCTTTAACGGGTAGGTACTGTGACGACCCGTAAATTTTTGACTAATTTTAAACTTAATCTTTATATTATTTCGACATGATGAGCAAAGTCTGTAATATTGAATCTTAAAAAGTTTTGAATTGTCTTCATGAAACCATTTGACCTTTGACTATTTTCGGCGATTCACGAATAATTGTTTGTAAATAAATATGTATATATATATATATATATATATGTATGTATATATATATATATATATATATATATATATATATGTATATAAATATATATATATATATATATATATATATATATATATATATATATATATATATATATATATATATATATATAAATGTAAGTATATATAATAATATGAAATTATAAAATATAATTTAAACATTAGAAGTAAATATGAAAAATAAGATACAAAATAAATAAGTATAAATTAAAAAGAATTTGTATATATATGATTGCTATTAATAATCATTATATTGAAATATGTATAAAATATATAGATGATATATATTCAAATATGTAATTATATAAGATAAGTATTACATAATTAATAAATTGTAATATTAATATATTAAAAGTAATTACAAGTTAAAATATAATTATTATATTAATAATGTTATTATTAATTTAATACATAATATATAAATATGAAATTTGATAAGCATAATTTGTTATATCAATATTATTCATTCATTATTACTATAAGTATCATTATAAAAACTATTAATTATATTGTTATTTCTAATATTACCATTAATAAAGTTATAATTTTTGTTAATTATTATTAGTATTGTTTGATATCATTATCATTAATTAATTTTATTATTTTATTAATAACTCATTAACAGAATTATAATTATTTTTATATATCTTTAATTAGTTACTAATATTTATTAAGTTTAAATTATAAGAATCAGATAATTGGATCGAATTTGTTATATATCTACATCAGAACTTTATGCATTTTGTCTTTGTCTTCAAAGTGCTTATTATCATCTACAGAGAATCGTACAAAACAGCTGGACATTTGATATCTATTTGTTATTTTTCTGTTTGATCGTATTAATCAGGTCCAAATTCTATTATGAGTCCAAATCAAATCATAATACAAACAACTAAATTACTGCATCAACTATTCGCGTATTCTTTTTATAAACAGCTAATCACTCCTGCAATTTAGGAATTAAAAAGAAAGGAAACAGACCCGTTATCTCTGTTTCACATCATTTAATCAAAAACCTTATTTCAAATGAAATTTTTAAATTCATAAATACAGCTTAGTTAGGAATCAAGTGTATAAACTATCTGCAAAACTTCGTCTTCTAATTCCTCAAATTGATTCCGAATTTTAGAGTCAAAGTTTTGAAGAAAAAAAGTCAACACCTGTTCTTCAGTGAAATTCGAACTTGTTTTTTAGTTTTCTGTTAAATTGACGATTGTTAAAGTTTTTAAGAGTGATTTAAAACATAGTTTGTGTTGAAAACTTTTGCTAAAACGTTATTAATGTTATAATCAATTTTTTTTATTTATATTTTTTTGGATATACCAGCGTCGTACAGCAGTTACTGGTTTTCATAATTTTTTTTATTTTATTTTTTCTTATTTAACCAAACACTATCTGAAAAAAATGCCCGTTTCATTTACAAAGTCAAAAATCAAAATTTGGAACTTGTTCTGAGTCTGTCGATGTAATTGAAGAGGTAGAAGATGAAGGTTACAGAAAGTTAGTCTAAATACATTTTAGTTAGAAAATATAATAGAGAAAAGAGCAGCAGCGTGTTGGTTGGGTATGAACAAGAGGTCTCGGGTTTGAGTCTCGCTCGTGACATTTTTTTTGGGAAAGCTATTAAGGTAGTTTCAATTATTACTATTATTATTATTAACATTATTATTATTGTTATTGTTATTATTGTTATTATTATTATTACAAAGTATTAATATTTAGGATTATTATTATTATTATTATTATTATTATTATTATTATTATTATTATTATTATTGATATAGTTAGTATTATAATTATTACCGATATCATAACTATAACTATATGTATTAGGAACATTATTTATCATTAATATATTTTATACGTAAGATTATTATAAATTGTATCATTTTAGTATTATTACCATTATTATGATTATAATTATTATTATTATCACTACAAGTATTATTATTAATATCACTGTTATTATCACAAATAGAGTTATTATTAACACAAGTATACTATTAAAGTTAAAAATTATTATGTTACTAATATTAACTTAGTAAGACTAGAACTACTGTTTTGATAAACAAATGAAATACACAAATATATATATATATATATATATATATATATATATATATATATATATATATATATATATATATATATATATATATATATATATATATATATATATATATTTAACACACATTATATAACAAAATTTGATAATTTTATATACAAAATGAACATATAAAAACTTATATATATTATTAACATAAAAAGGATATACCTAATACATTTATATATAAATGTGTTCAATTACAACTATGAACATTAATAAATATACAAATGATATAGGTTCGTGAATCCGAGGCCAACCCACACTTGTTCAATGTCGTAATATGTATTTTTACTACAAAATACATTAGGTGAGTTTCATTTGCTCCCTTTTTAATTGCTTTTGCAATATATATTTTTGGGCTGAGAATACATGCGCTGCTTTTATAAATGCTTTACGAAATAGAGACAAGTGATTAAAAATGATTTTCTGCGGATTGATGTGCTGGGTAATTTAGTTACATGTTATAAGAGCATGTAAGTGCGAATCCTAAAGATAGATCTATCGGGCTTAACACCCCCATCCTGTAGGCTGCACACAGTGTGGAATTTTAACCCACTTTTGATGACTTGTGCAGTGCATTTCTTGCACTTTCCAGACCCTTCCCAAATATTACCCCGTACCTAAATTCTTCCCCTTTGAAACCCTAATTGCTAAAACTAGTTCTTGAGCTCAAATTGTTCTTGGAATCGTGTTCTTTGTTGTCTACTGATTCTAACAAGGTAAGAAACATGTGTTTTTGTGTTCAATTCGTGGTTAAATTCATAGTTTTGTGTAAGTTTTGTAAAAAGTTTGATTTTGTGTCAAAACCCATGAATTTGATGTTGTTATAGTCCAAACTTTGTGGGTTTATAGTCTATAACATGTAGTGATTGAGTTGTGGTAAGTTTTGGTGTCGAAAATGAGCTCTAGATCGAGTTTTGGTGAATTTAGCTTGAAGTCCGTAGCCTATGTTCAGTTTCTGAAGAAGATGAACACAGTCGGCCGACTGTCAGTCGACAGTCGACCGACCGACGTAGTGAACCGACCGATTGACAGACAACCGACCGACTGAGTATTGACTTTCGGCCGATTGTGGATATACCAAATGAATCGGCCGGTTGTGTCGACAGTCGACCGGTTGTGTCGACAGTCGACCGACTGTGTCGACAGTCGACCGACTGTGTCGACAGTCGACCGACTGTAAGAGTCAGTCAACCGACTGAGTGTCCAGGGCAGAATATTTTACCTAGGTGTTGATTTTTAGCCGTTATGCTGCCCGTTTGTATTTTGATGTTTATGATGTAAATTTTGAAAGTGCATAAGTGATAAGGAGAAAATTTTTAGCGGACAGTTTTCTGACAAAATTTTCTGTATTGTGTTATTTGGTGTTTATGGACATAAACTAACTCGTGTATATGTATTTCTCAGGAGAAAAGGAGAAAGAGAAGGTTCAGTGATTAGATAGCTGAACACCTTCTCGTTTGCTGGTAATCGGTGAGTGGGACCAACTGGAGTATATAGTATATAGTAGCATGTTATATTATGACTGTCATGCTTGTTAGATATACTTATTGTTGTGGATAGTTGGTACATTGTGATGACTGCATGTTGGTTGATGCTTGTCTGCTGGAGCCCCGTGCGTCCCTATTGTGTGGTGGCCTCGGTAGGAGAGATCAACCTGCGGGTTGGGTTACTCATGTGGTGGCCTAGACAGCCGTGGTGTATATATATGTTAATGACGCGTCCGTCGCGTGTGGATTATGTATATGCATACGGTGGTGGAGGAACTTCTGGTAAGCCCCAGTCCGATCAGCTGGTGGTTAATGGTTTGGCCGAGCCTCCAGAGTCTCTGTAGACGGCACTTGGGTGATGTTTGTGTGTTAGACTAAGTGACATGATTAGTATAACACTTATGTATACTATGGCCTGTAGTTAGTCGTACTCACTTAGCTTCGTGCTAATTCCCCTCCATCTCCTCCCTGCAGGTTGTTAGCTTTTGTAGATAGTGCTTTTGGGAGAAGACGGGCATGATGATGTTATGTTTGACAGGGTTAACTCTGATGTGGTCTTTTAGAATATGAACCGTGTACCTTTGAAAACAGAATGTATTTACGTCCCTTCCTATTAATATGTAAATTGTTTTAATGACACGTGACATCGGTTTGTACAAATGTTGATATCGTAATTAATTAATATTATGCTTCCGCCACGTAAAAAAAAAAAATAGCGGTGTCACAAGTTGGTATCAGAGCTGAGTTTGGCAGCATGTGCATTGTGATCTACATGTCATGTTCCCAAACTTAGAAGAGTCATGTCAAACATAACATGCTGGGGATGGGTTAAGTGAGTATTAGGACAGGATATGTGTTAGTTGTTAGTACTAACAGAGTTTATACTAAGCTTTGGTGTGAGTGTTGTGGTAGTGCAGTAATGGCAGATAACGAAGCTAACGCTACTGGCCCCACTGTCCATGGAACTGGTACTTTTAGAGCCCCTGACGAAGATGGACATGTGTCTTCAGAAGAAGAAACTTCTCAAGAAGTAATAGAACTTCAAAGTCGGTTGCTAGAAGCTCAGGAGAAAATTAAGGAATTAGAACAAGAACGGGCGCAATGGAACCCAAATACCACTGCGTTGAACACAACCTTTCCTCCTAATTTTTATAATCAAGCCGGTGGCAGTTCTCAGTCACAATTTCCATAAAATACCTATCAAAACTATCAAATGCCATTTCCGTTTAACCAGACTTTTCCTAATCAAATGATGTACCCATTTCAAGTCCCTGAGACAAGAAGGAAGTGTACCTATAAACAGTTTATGGACTGCAAACCTCTTGAGTACAGTGGTCACACAAACCCTACAATGACCCTTAATTGGCTAAGAGAAGTAGAGAGAGCGTTGGAAGCATGTTTTTGTGAGCCTGAATCTATGGTACTGTTTGCTAGTAGGCTTCTCAAGGGTGAAGCAATGGAATGGTGGGACTCTATCACTGCATATTTACCCAAAGAACAGATCAGTCAGATAACTTGGGAACAGTTCGCTGCTAAGGTTCGGGAGCAGTATTGTTCTGAGTATGAGATGGAAAGATTGAAAACTGAGTTTCTGAGTATGAAAATGACCGAAAACATGATGATTGATGAGGTTTTCAGAGATTTTACATCGAAGTTAAGGTTTGTTCAACAGTGGGTACCAACTGAGAAAGATAAGATTCAGCATTTTATGCGGGTGATTAGGCCAGAATATAGGACAGTTGCAAGATTTGCAACCTCATTGGCACAGGCTCATGAGATGGCTAAAGTTACAGAAGGTGATATAATGGCAGCGAAAAGAGAAAGTTCAAAAGGTGGACCTTTTGGGGGTAAATCAGAAGGTCAATCAGGTGGACAGTCGACTCAGTAGTCGAGTAAGCAATCTGAATTTCGTGGTAAGAAGTCAGGTGGGATTAAACAGAGAAGTAAGTCTGGTATGAGTGGATCGGGTTCTAGTCAGTCTGGTTGGTGTAATGTTTGTAAGTCGACTCATGCCGGTCCATGTTCTCCAATGACCCGAAGATGCTTGAGATGTGGAGTACTAGGTCATGAAACAACAACTTGTTCCTTTAAATCTGATGTGTGTTGGACTTGTCATCAGGTAGGTAATAGATCAGCGAATTGTCCATCCGCGTCGAGAGCCGGTTCTGGGGCAGGGTCAGGGGCGAGGTCAGCAACTTCTGGGGGATCTTCTGCTTCTACCGCCGGGCAGAAGAGAAAGAATCCTTCAACAGCAGAGGCAAGGGCATTTCAGATGACGGTAGATGCTGCAACCGCTACCGATGACATCATTACCGGTATGTTCTTGGTTAATTCCTTGCCAGCTCGTGTGTTATTTGATTCAGGAGCGAATCGATCTTTTATATCCTTAGGCTTCTGTGATAAGTTGAAGTTGCCTGTTAGAATGTTAGATGCGCCTTTGGGAATAGAAGTAGCTGATGGTAAAATGGTTCCATGCACATCATCTGTGTCTGGAATTACCATCGAAATTGACGGCCATTCCTTCCCTTTAACCTGTTTGTTGATGCCTATACCTAGCTTTGATGTAGTCATAGGTATGAATTGGTTAAGAGCTAATAGGGCTAATATTAAGTGTTATAAGAAGATGATTTCTTTCCTTTTGGCCGACGGATCCCGAGTGATAGCTAGGGGAGAGCGCAGTGGATTTAACTTCCCTATGGTTTCCCTAATGAAAGCTCAGAAGGCAATAACGAAAGGGTGTGATTCATTCTTAGCCTACGTGATTGATGTTAAGAAAGAGAAGAAGCAGGTGACCGATATTCCCGTTGTGTCAGAATTTCTAGAAGTATTTCCAGATGATTTACCAGGATTACCTCCAGTACGTGAAGTAGAGTATAAAATTGATTTGGTTCCAGGTGCTACGCCAGTGGCAAAAGATCCTTACAGATTAGCTCCGTCAGAAATCCGAGAAATGATGTCTCAGATTCAGGAACTGTTAGATAAGGGGTTTATCCGACCAAGTTCTTCACCGTGGGGTGCTCCTGTTTTGTTTGTGAAAAAGAAAGATGGGTCGCTTCGTATGTGTATAGATTATCGTGATTTAAACAAGAGAACAATCAAGAATAAGTATCCGTTACCAAGAATAGATGACTTATTTGATCAGTTACAGGGTGCTTCCTACTTTTCAAAGATTGATTTACGTTCAGGGTATCACCAGGTACGTGTTGCAGAGAATGATATACCGAAAACAGCGTTTAGAACTAGATATGGTCATTATGAATTTTTAGTTATGCCATTCGGGTTAACCAACGCGCCAGCAGTGTTTATGGATCTCACGAACAGGGTGTGTCGTCAATATCTTGACAAGTTTGTGATTGTCTTCATAGATGATATCTTGATATATTCAAAAATCGAGAAAGATCATGCTACACATCTGAGATTGGTGTTAGAACTTTTGAAACAGGAACAGTTGTACGGTAAGTTTTCTAAGTGTGAATTTTGGTTGCGGGAAGTACATTTTCTGGGTCATGTGATTTGTGAACAAGGTATTAAAGTAGATCAGTCTAAGATAGAAGCTGTAATGAACTGGAACTCGCCGAAAACGCCAACAGAAATTAAAAGTTTTCTGGGTTTAGCAGGTTATTACCGCCGGTTTATCAAAGACTTTTCTAAAATAGCAGGTCCATTAAATAAGTTAACCAGAAAAGATGTAGCCTTTCGATGGACTGATGAACAAGAAAAGGCTTTTCAGACCCTTAAGCAGTTGTTATGTCAAGCGCCGGTTTTAGCTTTACCAGAGGGAACAGAAGATTTTGTGGTTTACTGTGATGCGTCACGTGCAGGTCTGGGTTGTGTTTTGATGCAGAGAAATAAGGTTATAGCATATGCTTCACGACAGTTGAAGAATCATGAACGAAACTACCCTACTCACGATTTAGAGTTAACTGCAGTTGTGTTTGCTTTGAAGCTTTGGAGACATTACTTGTATGGTACACATTGTGAAATCTATACAGATCATAAGAGTCTTCAATATATCTTTTCGCAGAAAGAATTAAATATGCGTCAACGTCAATGTTTAGAATTGATTAAAGACTATGACTGTGAGATTAAATACCATCCGGGTAAAGCAAATGTGGTCGCAGATGCTCTGAGTCGCAAGAAAACAGTCGAAAATGTTAGATTTATGAGAATTGAGATAGTTTCAGACTTAATTGATCGATTGAAAACCGTACAGTTAGTAGCTTTGAATGACAAAAATCTAAAGACTGAACAAGTGACTAAAAGAAAATTTGACCTATGCAATGACTCTAGAGGATTAAAGACCTATAAAGACCGAATTTGGGTGCCTATGCTTGGAGATTTGAGAGATTTAATCCTTACTGAAGCGCATAAATCGAGATTATCAGTGCATCCAGGTAGTACAAAGATGTATAGAGACTTGAAAACATTGTATTGGTGGCCGACAATGAAGACAGATGTTGCAAATTTTGTCGAAAAATGTCATATTTGTGCGCAAGTTAAGGCAGAACATCAGAAACCGTATAGATCTCTAAGACAGTTAGAAATTCCTCAGTGGAAGTGGGATCATATAACGATGGATTTTGTAACCAAGTTACCCCGAACCCAGAAAGGACACGACATGATCTGGGTGATTGTGGATCGTTTAACAAAGAGTGCTCACTTTTTAGCTACTCGTGAAACAACTTCGTTGAGTGATTTGGCAGAGTTGTACTTGAAAGAAATCGTTAGTCGACATGGTGTACCATTGTCAATAGTTTCCGACAGGGATACTAGGTTTGTATCTAACTTCTGGAACAGTTTACAACAGAATCTGGGTACGCGTGTGAATCTTAGTACAGCATATCATCCACAAACAGATGGTCAGAGTGAACGAACGATTCAAACGTTAGAAGATATGTTGAGAGCATGTGTCTTAGAGTATGGTGGATCTTGGGATTCGCATCTTCCATTGATAGAGTTTGCTTACAACAATTCATATCATTCGAGTATGGTGAAATGTTGTATGGTCGAAAATGCAGAACTCCTACGTGTTGGTTAGAAGCAGGTGAGAAACAATTTGTAGGTCCCGAGATTGTTCAGATAACTGCAGAAAAAGATGAAATTGCACGTGAGAAATTAAAGGCAGCTAGAGATCGACAAAAGATGTATGCTGATCCGCGCAGACGTCCGGTAACATTTCATGTAGGTGATCGTGTATACTTGAAGGTATCACCGTGGAAAAGGGTGATCAGATTTGGCAAACGTGGTAAACTAGCTCCGAGGTATATTGGGCCATTTCCGATCATAGAGATTTTGAACGATCAAACGGTAGTCTTAGATCTTCCTTCAGAGTTAGCAGGAATTCACAACACGTTCAATGTGTGTTATTTAAGAAAGTGCAAAGTAGACGATGAAAGTCAGATTCTTCCATTGAAAGACTTGAAAGTTGATTTGACTAAGAAATTAGTGGAAGAGCCGATTAAGATAGTAGATAAGAAAGTCACCAAGTTAAGAAGGAAGCTGATTCCAATGGTGTTAGTAGAGTGGCGACATAGTTTAGGTTCCAACCTGACGTGGGAAACCGAGGAGTTAATGAGAATGCGCTATCCCCATTTGTTTGACCTTGACCAGATTCCGAGGACGGAATCTTCTTAAGGGGGTAGATTTGTAACATCCTCAAGTGGGCCTATATGTAAGATTACTATTTTGCCCTTAAGTTAGTATGGTGTTATTATATGCTTTTATTTTTATTTATTATTTATTATTATTTAATGTTGAGGTTAGGACCAGTTTGTGACAAGGGTCACAGAACAGGTTTGTTTATTTAATTTGGACCTCGTTTGGGTTGCCAAATGATGTACGAAAGATATCAGATAACTGGTAAATACCCGTGTGTCACACAGTGTGGAATTTTAACCCACTTTTGATGACTTGTGCAGTGCATTTCTTGCACTTTCCAGACCCTTCCCAAATATTACCCCGTACCTAAATTCTTCCCCTTTGAAACCCTAATTGCTAAAACTAGTTCTTGAGCTCAAATTGTTCTTGGAATCGTGTTCTTTGTTGTCTACTGATTCTAACAAGGTAAGAAACATGTGTTTTTATGTTCAATTCGTGGTTAAATTCATAGTTTTGTGTAAGTTTTGTAAAAAGCTTGATTTTGTGTCAAAACCCATGAATTTGATGTTGTTATAGTCCAAACTTTGTGGGTTTATAGTCTATAACATGTAGTGATTGAGTTGTGGTAAGTTTTGGTGTCGAAAATGAGCTCTAGATCGAGTTTTGGTGAATTTAGCTTGAAGTCCGTAGCCTATGTTCAGTTTCTGAAGAAGATGAACACAGTCGGCCGACTGTCAGTCGATAGTCGACCGACCGACGTAGTGAACCGACCGATTGTCAGACAACCGACCGACTGAGTATTGACTTTCGGCCGATTGTGGATATACCAAATGAATCGGCCGACTGGGAATGTCAGTCGACCGGTTGTGTCGACAGTCGACCGGTTGTGTCGACAGTCGACCGGTTGTGTCGACAGTCGACCGACTGTAAGAGTCAGTCGACCGACTGAGTGTCCAGGGCAGAATATTTTACCTAGGTGTTGATTTTTAGCCGTTATGCTGCCCG
The DNA here is from genome assembly GCF_046630445.1 of Rutidosis leptorrhynchoides. NCBI lineage: Eukaryota > Viridiplantae > Streptophyta > Magnoliopsida > Asterales > Asteraceae > Rutidosis > Rutidosis leptorrhynchoides. The sequence goes on from NC_092336.1 coordinate 481,319,610, forward strand.
TTTGTATTTTGATGTTTATGATGTAAATTTTGAAAGTGCATAAGTGATAAGGAGAAAATTTTTAGCGGACAGTTTTCTGACAAAATTTTCTGTATTGTGTTATTTGGTGTTTATGGACATAAACTAACTCGTGTATATGTATTTCTCAGGAGAAAAGGAGAAAGAGAAGGTTCAGTGATTAGATAGCTGAACACCTTCTCGTTTGCTGGTAATCGGTGAGTGGGACCAACTGGAGTATATAGTATATAGTAGCATGTTATATTATGACTGCCATGCTTGTTAGATATACTTATTGTTGTGGATAGTTGGTACATTGTGATGACTGCATGTTGGTTGATGCTTGTCTGCTGCAGCCCAGTGCGTCCCTATTGTGTGGTGGCCTCGGTAGGAGAGATCAACCTGCGGGTTGGGTTCCTCATGTGGTGGCCTAGACAGCCGTGGTGTATATATATGTGAATGACACGTCCGTCGCGTGTGGATTATGTATATACATACGGTGGTGGAGGAACTTCTGGTAAGCCCCAGTCCGATTAGCTGGTGGTTAATGGTTTGGCCGAGCCGCCAGAGTCTCTGTAGACGGCACTTGGGTGATGTTTGTGTGTTAGACTAAGTGACATGATTAATATAACACTTATGTATACTATGGCCTGTAGTTAGTCGTACTCACTTAGCTTCGTGCTAATTCCCCTCCATCTCCTCCCTGCAGGTTGTTAGCTTTTGTAGATAGTGCTTTTGGGAGAAGACGGGCATGATGATGTTATGTTTGACAGGGTTAACTCTGATGTGGTCTTTTAGAATATGAACCGTGTACCTTTGAAAACAGAATGTATTTACGTCCCTTCCTATTAATATTTAAATTGTTTTAATGACACGTGACATCGGTTTGTACAAATGTTGATATCGTAATTAATTAATATTATGCTTCCGCCACGTAAAAAAATAATAATAGCGGTGTCACAGCTATCAACAACATCAACAGTACCATCACCACCACCAGCAGTAACATCCGCATCCCACACCTCAACATCAAAATCTTTACCTCGAACATCAACATCATACGCACCATATATACTAAGGAGTACCAACAACAACGAACGATGAAGTATTGATCCATAACTTCATTAATATTCTGCGAAGAATATGTGGTTCCTAATAGTTTTAGAGATTACTTATTCTAGCTCAAACTGAAAATCATATGAGTTTAATATCATATTAACTCATTAAATCCATAATTACATCTGAAGAAAATATATATGTATATATGTTTTCATAAAGATTGTAATAAAAAAAAATCTTTTTGTACAAACTGTTAATGGTGAAAATATTTTAACGGGTAGGTAATACCCGAGGAATATTTAAATTCCACATTAATAAGTTACACTGTACATTCTTCGAATCTAATTCAACAGTCATTTACTATCCTACATACATTTACCGATATATGAATCTGTTCACCACAGAATAACCATTTTCATTCAATTTCATATTTGGATTTTGACCTATCAGAATCCAACAAGTGGCATAATGAAGAAAACATTGGACAAAATAAAATTTGTTAGAAACAAACAAATTAATTATAAAGAATTTTGTTAAGAATCCACACTAACTGTTCCTAGCTAACTGATTACATTTTATTTACTTCAATTTAATTATCGCAATTTATATTCTCGCAATTTTATTTATCGTCATTTAATTTCTGTTATTTATTTTACGCACTTTAAATATCGGGACACGTATACAAAGGTAATTGTATATATGTATAATAATATTCTTGGTACATCCTAACACAATAAGTATACAATACGTTTTGATAAATCCTAAGACAATACGTACACAATACGTCTTAGTAAATTCTAAGACAATACGTATACAATACGTCTCTGGGTTGATGCAAAGACAATACGTATACAATACGTCATGGGATAATTCTAAGATTATATATATATAAATTGATTATTGGACTATCAACATTGGACAATTAAAAATTAATTTAAAATATTGATTATAACATATGAAACTAAATAATTCTTCAAGTTTGCCACTTGATTTCATGTTAAACCTCAATTGTATCTTAACGATTACAATCTGCGTTCAAACCATTCATGATTCTTGAAAACACCTCGATTGAGAGAATGAACCAACCGCATTTCATCTACGGAAGGAAAGATTTATGCATATAGTTATGCACCTGAAAACTCTCGGAAACTGAATAAACGTTTAACACATAACTGTGTTAATTCTTTTAGTGTTATTATTACCCAAAATAACTTTGCAATCCCTTTCCAAATTAGCCAATTTTGTCACAGCTCCAGCAAATCAACTTCGACTTTTCGTTCGAAACAACCTTATTATAACTTTGATGTATATGCGTGCTCTTTATTGTTATCGGGAACCTTTTATATTCTACCATATTACCAACAGCGTTTAATCATCTAAAAACACAATCCTCTTTAAATCACTTCAGATTGATAACCGATAATTCAGATATAGTTGCATTAAATGCAGAGGAAACCGTAAAATTGTAGATGGTCTAAATAGCCAAGAGTTTGATGATGAAGAATGGGGTGTTGGGAACGCTCGATAGAAAATTTGGTACTGAAAAACGGATTGAGCCAACCATGAAGGAGACCAAGAACAAATACAAGAACCAAACCCTATATTCAAAGAATCTAGGTAATTCTGGATCCGATGAAATCTTAGAGAATAGCTTTTTCCGAAGTCATGTTAAAAATCTTGCGGAAAATTTTTCTTCATCAACTTTTGAACTTAAAAATTCCAAAATATCTTCGATATTTCTGAGGATATTTTCATAAATATTCTTGTCCGAAATTATCTACCTCTTCGTGATTTCTGTATTCCATTATATTGGAAACTTCTGTAAAATCTAAGTATAAATTATGAATGAATTGTGGAGAAATGTTAGGAATTGAAGCATGGGTTAGTATAGTATAATGACACTTGGCCAATGTGATTATATTACGGTAAGTCATGCTGTAAGTTCTATTGGAACATGATGATTCACAGATCATAACGTCATCATGTGCCATGTCACATACCTCTTTCATTCTACTTAACTTCTGAACATATCAATAAAATGTATTCTTGATGGTTCTATCTTCCGTGATATTGATAAATTTGAAAATCAAATCGTGCTATCACGTTCCTTCCTACTTAGAACATTATAATCATTCGAAACTCTATATCTACGAATTCTGGACTATTATTTGCTTGACTTAAAGTCGGGAAGAGAAAACAAAAGTATGAAACTACAAAATATAAGGGGGAATATAAGGTTCGATAACAACACATAAATTACAAACCGTGTATATCAATGTTTATTGCAACATAAAGACACGGGAGAATTAAAAACATTATAACCCCAAGGGCGAAGTAGAAGAAAACGGATTCCTCCAGTGGTAATTGGGAAAGGAGAATGATTGTTGCGATAGTGAGGATAAGAACAAGAATCAGAACTGGATTAAGCATTTTCACAATCTTTTGAATTTAGGAATTGAGTATAGAAGTGGTGAAAACTAATGGAATGGAAAAGGTAAATTTATACTGGAAATATCAGACGTAGTAATCGGGACAGATCATTGCATTTAATTAAAGAGATCCTAATTTCCTTAAATCTCGAAGAATCAGATCTTATAGATTTCCAAGATTTTCTTTTAAATCCCTTGAATTCCAGAATTCAACAGTGACTATGATAAAAGTTAAGACGTACCTTAACTTCTAAATTCAACCATGACTAGTCAAAAGTTATGATGGAACCTGTCATTATCATTTCACTAATTTGTGATAGCTTCACTCGTACTCTTCGAGTAATCGAATTATCTTATCCATATTACTCTATGGTAATAACACTCTATTTATCAACTCATATTTGTCATGAAAACATTTTTATTGTTAGCCATGACCACCTCAATTAAATTTCGGGACGAAATTCCTTTAACGGGTAGGTACTGTGACGACCCGGAAATTTCTGACTAATTTTAAACTTAATCTTTATATTATTTCGACACGATGAGCAAAGTCTGTAATATTGAATCTTAAAAAGTTTTGAATTGTCTTCATGAAACCATTTGACCTTTGACTATTTCCGGCGATTCACGAACAATTGTTTGTAAATAAATATGTATGTATGTATATATATATATATATATATATATATATATATATATATATATATATATATATATATATATATATATATATATATATATATAAATGTAAGTATATATAATAATATGAAATTATAAAATATAATTTAAACATTAGAAGTAAATATGAAAAATAAGATACAAAATAAATAAGTATAAATTAAAAAGAATTTGTATATATATGATTGCTATTAATAATCATTATATTGAAATATGTATAAAATATATAGATGATATATATTCAAATATGTTATTATATAAGATAAGTATTACATAATTAATAAATTGTAATATTAATATATTAAAAGTAATTACAAGTTAAAATATAATTATTATATTAATAATGTTATTATTAATTTAATACATAATATATAAATATGAAATTTGATAAGCATAATTTGTTATATCAATATTATTCATTCATTATTACTATAAGTATCATTATAAAAACTATTAATTATATTGTTATTTCTAATATTACCATTAATAAAGTTATAATTTTTGTTAATTATTATTAGTATTGTTTGATATCATTATCATTAATTAATTTTATTATTTTATTACTAACTCATTAACAGAATTACAATTATTTTTATATATCTTTAATTAGTTACTAATATTTATTAAGTTTAAATTATAAGAATCAGATAATTGGATCGAATTTGTTATATATCTCCATCAGAACTTTTTGCATTTTGTCTTTATCTTCAAAGTGCTTATTATCATCTACAGAGAATCGTACAAAACAGCTGGACATTTGATATCTATTTGTTATTTTTCTATTTGATCGTATTAATCAGGTCCAAATTCTATTATGAGTCCAAATCAAATCATAATACAAACAACTAAATTACTGCATCAACTATTCGCGTATTCTTTTTATAAACAGCTAATCACTCCTGCAATTTAGGAATTAAAAAGAAAGGAAACAGACCCGTTATCTCTGTTTCACATCATTTAATCAAAAGCCTTATTTCAAATGAAATTTTAAAATTCATAAATACAGTTTAGTTAGGAATCAAGTGTATAAAATATCTGCAAAACTTCGTCTTCTAATTCCTCAAATTGATTCCGAATTTTAGAGTCAAAGTTTTGAAGAAAAAAAGTCAACACTTGTTCTTCAGTGAAATTCGAACTTTTTTTGTAGTTTTCTGTTAAATTGACGATTGTTAAAGTTTTTAAGAGTGATTTAAAACATAGTTTGTGTTGAAAACTTTAGCTAAAACGTTATCAATGTTATAATCAATTTTATTTTTTTTTATTTTTTTTGGATATACCAGCGTCGTACAGCAGTTGCTGGTTTTCATAATTTTTTTTATTTTATTTTTTCTTATTTAACCAAACACTATCTGAAAAAAATGCCCGTTTCATTTACAAAGTTAAAAATAAAAATTTGGAACTTGTTCTGAGTCTGTCGATGTAATTGAAGAGGAAGAAGATGAAGGTTATAGAAAGTTAGTCTAAATACATTTTAGTTAGACAATATAATAGAGAAAAGAGCAGTAGCGTGTTGGTTGGGTATGAACAAGAGGTCTCGGGTTCGAGTCTCGCTCGTGACATTTTTTTTGGGAAAGCTATTAAGGTAGTTTCAATTATTACTATTATTATTATTATTAACATTATTATTATTGTTATTGTTATTATTGTTATTATTATTATTACAAAGTATTAATATTTAGGATTATTATTATTATTATTATTATTATTATTATTATTATTATTATTATTATTATTATTATTATTATTATTATTATTATTGATATAGTTAGTATTATAATTATTACCGATATCATAACTATAACTATATGTATTAGAAACATTATTTATCATTAATATATTTTATAAGTAAGATTATTATAGATTGTATCATTTTAGTATTATTACCATTATTATGATTATAATTATTATTATTATCACTACAAGTATTATTATTAATATCACTGTTATTATCACAAATAGAGTTATTATTAACACAAGTATACTATTAAAGTTAAAAATCATTATGTTACTAATATTAACTTAGTAAGACTAGAACTACTGTTTTGATAAACAAATGAAATAAACAAATATATATATATATATATATATATATATATATATATATATATATATATATATATATATATATATATATATATATATATTTAACACACATTATATAACAAAATTTGATAATTTTATATATAAAATGAACATATAAAAACTTATATATATTATTAACATAAAAAGGATATACCTAATACATTTATATATAAATGTGTTCAATTACAACTATGAACATTAATAAATATACAAATGATATAGGTTCGTGAATCCGAGGCCAACCCACACTTGTTCAATGTCGTAATATGTATTTTTACTACAAAATACATTAGGTGAGTTTCATTTGCTCCCTTTTTAATTGCTTTTGCAATATATATTTTTGGGCTGAGAATACATGCGCTGCTTTTATAAATGCTTTACGAAATAGAGACAAGTGATTAAAAATGATATTCTGCGGATTGATGTGCTAGGTAATTTAGTTACATGTTATAAGAGCATGTAAGCGCGAATCCTAAAGATAGATCTATCGGGCTTAACACCCCCATCCTGTAGGCTGCACTAGACATAAGAACTAGTGGGCGGATGTTTAGTACTTCAAGGATTATTTATACACTTGCGAGTGTACGTATCCGTATTTGCAAAGATGACTTATTATATTATTGTTAAGGTTGGTTACTGAGGCCTCAACATAAGCAGAACGGTTTTATACACTTGAGAGTGTACATATATTTATAAACGAAATCTTGTGGTCTATTAACATATTGAAATGATTGCTATGATAAACCTATGGACTCACCAACCTTATGGTTGACACTTTTAAGCATGTTTATTCTCAAGTACGAATTAAGTCTTCCGCTGTGCATTTTCTCATTTTAAGGATTTTACTTGAAGACATTCATGGCATATTTAGGTCAGTACCTCGTAATGGGATCAGATGTTGATGACTTCGTGATTAGGACGGGTCGTCACAGCAACAGTCTACAGTGGATTCATCAGCTTCTTCGAGTGATAATACAATTCATTTGGGTAGTAGTTCTGAGACTGTGGTGCCCAATACACAGCCTGAAATCAACGAAGAGGAAGACACTTACATTTCATTAGATATTTTTAAGACTGAAGAGATGGCTGATCAACCACCTCATCCTCAGACAATGGCAGAAAAGTTGAAGGCCACCCGAGCTGGTCAAGGAAATTCGATTACTCAACCAAACATCACTCAGCCTTTCCAAATCACAGGTCCAATTCTGAGTTTGATTTCTTCTGATTGCCAATTTCATGGCAAGGATAGTGAGGATGCTAACGAGCATCTTCGTATTTTTAATGATGTTTGCAACTTATTCAAGCTGAATGAGGTTGCTGATACTTCGATCAAGACAAGGCTTTTTCCCTGGACTCTTAAGGGAGAAGCTAAGAGATGGTTAGATAAGTAACCCGAGGGAGTGATTACCTCTTGGGATGGGTTGGTGGATAAGTTTTTATCAAAGTTTTTTCCTGTGTCTCCAGCTGCTAGACTTCAAGCAGAAATTTCACAATTCAGGCAAAAGAGAAGTGAGACATTATTTGATGCTTGGGACCACTATTCTAATATGTTACGCTCGTGTTCGCAACACGGGTTGAATGATTTACAAAAGGTCCAGATTTTCTACAAATTTTGTGACATACCAACTCGCCAGAGTATTGATCAAGCAGCAGGAGGTACTTTGATGGATAAGACGGGAGAAGAGGCGCTAGAAATATTCGAAAAAAAAGCTGCCTACACTCACGAATGGCATCAAGATCATGAGTTATCCCGTTCAGCTTTAGTTAAGAGGACCGAAACCACTTGTGCGTATGATGATTTTGGGTCTATAAATGCTAAGTTTGATAAATTTGGCATGCATTTAGAGAAGATGGATAAGGATATTCATTGTATGAAGGTTGGTTGTGAATATTGTGGGGGATTACATTTAGCAAAAGATTGTGTTGCGGGTTTGACTATGAATCAGAAAGAAGAGATCGCTTTTATTAGTCAACAGAACAATAATCAGTTTCAGGGACGTGCTCAGTTTAATAGGAATTTCAACAATCCTTATAATCCTCAAGGTAATCAAGGTTCGAAGTTCCAGCCAGGATCTAGTGGAGGTTATCAACAGCAAGCTCCCGGATATTTTCAGAAGCCCCAAGCCGAAGAGAAAAAGTCCAACCTTGAGGCTATGATCGAAAATCTTGTGATATCTCAAACTCAGCTTGTTACTACTGTTACCCAAAACAATGAGAAGAATGATCAAATGTTTCGAAATCAACAAGCAACTATTCAGAATTTAGAGAAACAAATTGGTCAGCTTGCTAATCAGAATAATGAGAGGAAACCGGGAGAGTTACCGAGTAAAATAGATACTAACCCGAAGAATGGGCACGTTAATGCTATCACCACCCGAAGTGGTTTAGCATATGATCCACCGAGGAAGCCCGACGAGTACGATTTGAGGGTTCCGTTAGCTAAGGATAGTGAGCCAGTTGTTGCTAGTGAACCGGAGGGGGAAAAGGAGCCGGAACAGGTGATTGAGAAAGTTGTAAGGGTACCGGAAACCATTGCTGCTAAACTGGTAGTTAAAGAGTATCAACCACCACTCCTATTCCCGAGGAAGCAGAGATTGGAGAAGCTGGGAAGTTCATGGACTTGATTAAAAAAGTTAACATAAATATGCCTTTTATTGATGTGATTGTAGTTATGCCAAAGTATGCAAGGTTTCTTAAGGATTTGCTAACTAACAGGAAGAAGCTGGAGAACGTGTCTTCAGTCAGGTTGAATGCCGCATGCTCAGTGGTAGTTGCAAACAAGCTTCCCGAGAAGCTTGAGGATCCTGGGAGTTTTACCATTCCTTGTTTACTTGGTAATTTAGATTGTGTGATGGCATTGGCGGATTTAGGGGCTAGCATAAATTTAATGCCTTATTCTATTTATTTACAGCTAGACCCCGGGGATTTAAAACCCACGCGTATGGCTATTCAGCTAGCTGATCGCTCTATTAAATTCTCTCGTGGAATTATAGAGAATATGCTAGTTAAGACCGAGTCGTTGGTTTTCTCGGCCGATTTCGTGGTTTTGGATATGGAAGTGGATGAAAGGATTCCACTTATTTTAGGTCGGCCATTTTTGAATACTGCTAGGTGTATCATCGATGTTTATGGCCAAAAGTTGACCCTTAGGATAGATGACTTGAGTGCAACATTCTCAATCGACCATGCTTTAAAATACCCTGCTTACACTGATGATACATGTTATTTTTTTAACACTGTGGATGTCTAGTATGAGTTTTTGCAGGAATTCCCAGAGTTACAGGGTTCAGGAGAATGCTCATTGGTTGAAATTGATGAAGAGTTACAGGTTGAGGAGGTGGATATTTTAACCACCTTGATGGAAAATGGCTATGAGTCGACTAAGGAGGAGTTCAAAGAACTCGATCGTGATGTTGATTATCGGATCAAGTCTTCAATTGAAGAACCTCCCGAGTTAGAATTGAAGCCACTTCCAGATCATTTGGAATACGCTTATTTGCAGGAGGAATCTAAGCTCCAGGTAATTATTTCTTCTTCTCTTACTACAGGTCAGAAAACTGAACTTGTAACCATGCTAAAGGCCCACAAACCGGCCATTGTGTGGAAAATTCATGACATCAAAGGTATTAGTCCTTCCTATTGTACTCACAAAATCCTAATGGAGGATAACTCCAAACCTGTGGTGCAACGTCAAAGGAGGTTGAACCCGCACATGCAAGATGTTGTGAAGAAAGAGATCATTAAGCTCCCCGATGCTGGTCTGATTTACCCAATTTCTGACAGTCCGTGGATTAGCCCAGTACACTATGTACCTAAGAAAGGTGGTATCACTGTTACCACCAATGATAAAAATGAGTTAATTTCCACTCGGACTGTCACGGGGTGGCGTGTTTGTATTGACTACCGAAAGTTGAATGACGCCACACGTAAAAACCACTTCCCGTTACCTTTCATGGATCAAATGCTAGAAAGGTTAGCGGGAAATAGCTTTTATTGTTTTCTTGATGGTTTTTCGGGCTATTTCTAAATTCCTATCTCGCCCGAGGACCAAGAGAAAACCACTTTCACATGCCCGTATGGCACATTCTCATACCGTCGCATGCCCTTTGGCCTTTGTAACACTCCGACCACTTTTCAAAGGTGCATGATGGCCATATTCCATGATATGATAGAAGTTTGCATGAAGGTTTTCATGGATGACTTTTCGGTCTTCGGTGACACTTTCAATTCATGCCTTCTTAATTTAGAACGAATGTTGGTAAGGTGTGAGAAATCTAATCTTGTGCTCAATTGGGAAAAGTGCCATTTCATGGTACAAGGGAGCATAGTTCTCGGGCACAAGATTTCTAGGAACGGTATTGAGGTGGATCCCCCAAAGGTAACCGCTATTAAGAACCTTCCACCTACCACCGATGTTAAGGGTGTTCGGAGTTTTCTCGGGCACGCCAGTTTTTACCGGCAGTTCATTAAGGATTTTTCTAAAATCGCTAACCCGATGAACAAACTCCTCGAAAAGGACACACCTTGGAACTTCTCTGAAGAGTGCCAAAAGGCATTCGATCTTCTTAAGGAGAAACTCATCAATGCACCTATCATAATTGCTCCGAATTGGTCTCTTCCATTCGAGCTTATGTGTGATGCATCCGATTTTGCTGTCGGTTCTGTTTTGGGCCAAAGGGTCGAGAAACATTTCCGACCCATCTATTATGTAAGCAAGACCTTGCAAGGAGCACAGTTGAATTACACTACCACTGAGAAAGAGCTCCTGGCGGTGGTCTTTTCCTTCGATAAATTCCGTTCCTACTTAGTCTTGTCTAAGACTATAGTTTTTACAGACCATTCTGCTCTTAAGTACCTATTTTCGAAACCAGATGCCAAATCTCGACTGCTTAGATGGATCTTGCTTTTGCAATAATTCGATATCGAGATCCGAGATAAGAAGGGTGCTAAAAATCTCGCGACTGGCCACTTTTCTAGACTCGAGAATCCAAATCTCGAAGTCCTTCATGAGTCGATTATTCATGATGATTTTCCCGATGAGTATCTCATGAAGGTGGATATGGTGGATGAGTCGTGGTATGTGGACATAGCTAATTATCTTATTGGGAGATTCTTGGAGAAAGGGTGGTCACATCAAAAGAGGAAAAAAATTCTTCAGTGACCTGAAATACTATATCTGGGAAGATCTCTATCTTTTTTGTAGTTTTCCAGATGGAGTTATTCGAAGGTGTGTTTTCGGAAAGGAATGCACGAGAGTTTTGCTAGCTTGCCATCTTGGTCCTACGGGTGGGCACTTTGGTCCCCAAATCATGGGGAGGAAGGTTTATGAGGCCAGTTTTTATTGGCCTAGTATTTTCAAGGATGCCCACCGAATTTGCAAATCTTGTGATGCGTGCCAACGGGCTGGAATAATCACCAAAAGAGATGAGATGCCTCAACATAGCATTCAAGTATGTGAGGTGTTTGACATTTGGGGGATTGATTTTATGGGCCCGTATCCTAAATCTCATTCGAATCTTTACATTCTCGTTGCAATCGATTATGTTTCTAAATGGGCAGAAGCCAAAACTCTCCCAACTAACGATACACGGGTTGTAATTACCTTCTTAAAGGGCATCTTTGCCCGATTTGGCACCCCGAAAGCCCTCATTAGTGATAGAGGGACCCACTTTTGTTACGCTCAAATGGAGAAAGTGTTGAAACGATATGGAGTGACCCACAAAGTTTCAACATCTTAACACCCGCAAAAAAGTGGGCAAGTTGAGAATACCAACCGGTCATTGAAGCGAATCTTAGAAAGGACCATTGGTACGAATCCTAAGGAGTGGTCTACAAAGCTTGAAGATGCATTGTAGGCATTTCGTACGGCCTACAAGACACCGATAGGCATGACTCCTTATCGTTTGGTATATGGTAAAGCATGCCATCTCCCTTTGGAGATCGAACATAAAGCTCATTGGGCTTTAAAGGTGTGCAATATGGATTACCATGAGGCGGGTCACCTTTGTTTGGGTCAATTAAACGAGTTGGATGAGTTGCGCCATGATGCATATGAGAACTCGTTTATTTATAAGGAGAAAACCAAACATTGGCATGATAACCGTATCAAAAACCCGAAAGAGTTCAAGGAGGGTGACCGAGTCATTCTCTATAATTCTCGTTACAAGTTGTCGCCCGGAAAGTTAAAGTCCCGATGGAACGGGCCATTCGTTGTGAAGAAGGTGTACCCATATGGTACAATTGAGTTAGTGAATTCGAAAGGTGAAGAGTTTAAGGTAAATGGCCACCGGGTCAGACCTTACATTGATGGTTTTCTTGAAACCGAAATCGAAGATGAGGTTGACCTCAACTTTGAGTCAGAAAACGAATGAATGCGGAATGGAGTCTCGTGAGCGACTCGTTAATAAACTTCACTTTGTTGTATAGTTTGTCTGAATAGGTTTGATCACGGGTTTGCTGAGTCTAAAATGCTATATGATTGATTGTGGTAGATTACTTGTTGTTTTTATTGGATGTTTAGTTATTAAAGGTGAATAATTGTTGCTGAATAAGTAAAATGTCAACAGTACCAGTGCACGCTTATTGCCGCGGTGAAACGCCTATTGATGCAGGGCGATATTGCATAGTTTTCCGGATCAGTCAGCCATTTAAATTGATTCCTGATCACGCCCATTACCGTGTCGCGAAGATTATTTGCCGCGGCGCGGGTTTTCAAAGATTTCGAGGTCAACTAACAAGAAAAAAATTAAGCATCAGGCATAGTGTATCGCCGCAACACGCGTCTAAGGTCACGACGTGACCGTTCAGTCGCCCAGATTCCTGACCCGTCCGTCTTTATTTAAAACAAATGGGTCAAACCGACCCACCTTATAACCCGACGGGATTTCACCCTTTTTAGGGATGTTTGGATCTATTTTTACCCACATTTATTCTCCCTATCTTTCAAGCACACATTGAGTTACCTAACCCTAATTTCAATTAACGATTATTCTTCACTAATTGCCTCAATTCTTTATTCAATCATGCCAGTTAAGGTCCGATTTTACTCTTCTCTATCTTTTTCTCTCATAATTCTTTGATTAATTTCATTAATTTTAGGGTTCATGTTTGAAATTTTGTGGGGTTTATTTAATTGTGACTTTTATGCATTAATATGTGATGAATTGTTTATGAGTATGATATTTATGTGTTTTCTTCATGAATTCTTGTGCAGTTTATGCATAATATTGATTCTCGAGATTAGGGTAGTGAAAAATTTGAATTTGATGTTGGATGTTTGGGGTTTTTATTTGTGAGGGAGATGTTTGCTACTAGATACATGTTTTAAGATAGTATGGGGTGATTTGGGCAGGTTGTATGTGATTTTGATAAGTTATGAAGCTTAATGGTAATTTTGTGAGATTTTTATTTGGTAGTTGGTATTGTTTGATCTTCTTGAAGGTTTAGAAGTCAACTAGTGATTATTGGGTTGGTTAAATCATTAGACAAGTTTGTGAATTTGAGTTAAGTGGTAATTGTTTAATGGGGAAATTATGTAGAATGATTGTTTTGAGAATTTGTTTGAATTTGGTAAAATGGAACTAAAACACATGGTGTAAACACTTGCTTTTGTTTAAATGCCTAATTGAAGTTGAAACGAGTAATAATACACGGAAGTTGGTGCAATTATGTGGAACATGTTGGTTTGATGATTATTATTGTCCTAACACTAACTTTTCAAGGTTTGGTGTTTGGTTAGGTTTTTGTTTCATGTGTGTAGAGAAGCAGAGTTGATGTTCCTTCATCCTTCACAGCTCAATCACGAAGGGATGCAGAAGAGAGAAGAACTAACCCAGAAATTTGGTTGCAAAAAGTTGTGGAAAACTACTCTGAATATTTTGAATTTATTTCGGCTCGGAGTATACAAGCAACCTGGTATTTTAGTTAGAGTGAGTTGGATAAAGTGACCAGTGAGATAAGGGATGAAATTACTGAGATGTTAGCGATGGTGCGAAGTACGGGAAGAGTCTATCTTGATGCTTGGGAATGTGCGATGTCCTTGAGAGACGACCTTTATCGTGAGTTAGTTGTAGAGTTCTTCTCCTCTTTAAGTGTGCGTTCTCGAAGGGATCCGACGGATCAAGGGTTTATGACGTTTCAATTAGAGGGAGAAAACAGAGCTATGAGTCGTATGGATTTGGCTCGAGTTCTTAACTTGTATGAGGTCCTGGATGATACGGCTTTAAAAAGGTATTTGAAGAAGGAAACTGAGTTTATCGGGCATCCGGAAGATTACAATGAGCGAGACTTTTGGTTTGAAATTTCGGGTTTGACTCTGTTCGTTTCTAATGAGTCAAAGGGGTCAGATAATCGGAGTAGACAGCTTCGGTTACTTCATAAATTGTTGTCGTGTACTTTTTGCGGAAGACGGAATGGGAACGATAAAGTCAATTCGACCGAGTTGTGGGTTATGCATCGAGTTCGAGCTGATGCACACGTTGATTTATGTATGTTGATTGGTACTTATTTGTCTAATCATGCGAGGGACACACGAGCATCGAGGCCACTTCTTGGTGGTCATTTTGTTAAGAAAATTGCAAGATTTTTCAACATTGATTTTAGTAGGTGTACAAAGTTGACTGAACCATTGCAGGTGATGAAACCTTTTAATTTAAGATTTTATATTAGTGCAAATTTTGTGATGTGGGATGCGAATAGAGTTAGTTTTAGTGGAGTATGTTAGTCAACAAGCACCCGATGCTGGTGGTAATAATCAAGGAGGTAATGATGCGGAGCCGGTTGCTCCGAATGTTCCTGCGGGTGGTCAGTCTTGGGGTATGACTGGGGCGGTGTGGAATAGTGATAAGGCTAAAAAGGAACATATATTTCATAGCAATATTCCTCCTAAATAATAGGTTTTCATTTGTAATTGTATTATATTTTCATTGTAATTGTTTATATTAAATAAGTGCGAAGACAAAAGGCGAAAACAACGAATTGAAGACGCAAAGGTCCAAAAAGCTCAAAAGTACAAGATACAATTAAAAAGGTTCAATTTATTGATAAGGAACGTCTAAAAATGACAAGAGTACAAGTTACGAAACGCAAAGTACAAAATATCTCAGCGTACGCAAGGACGTTCGAAAATCCGGAACCGGTACATGAACCAACTCTCAACGCTCGACGCAACGAAAAAAAAATTACGAGTCTACTATGTATATAAATATAATATAATATATAAATAATTATAAAAATTATTTATATATTATATATATTTAAATAAAAACCGTCGGCAGCCTTGGATCTTGAACTTGTGGGCTGGTTTTGGAACCTCCGCGACTTGCGGAGCTGGAAGGCCAAAATGGCCGCGACTCGCGGAGCAGTGAATTTCAATTCTGGCTATAAAAGCTCTCGAGTTCTGCATGTAAAAAAATATATAATAATAATAATAATAATACTCCATAAGATAATAAATAAATAAATATATATATATAGTATAGATTAGTGTTATATTAGATTAGTTCGGGTTATGTAAAGGTTATTTTACGGGTTTTTGAAGTCGAAATTCTGTCCGTGTAACACTACGCGATAAATACTCAATGTAAGTTATGTTCTCCTTTTTAAATTAATGTCTCGTAGCTAAGTTATTATTATGCTTATTTAAAACGAAGTAATCATGATGTTGGGCTAATTACTAAAATTGGGTAATTGGGCTTTGTACCATAATTGGGGTTTGGACAAAAGAACGACACTTGTGGAAATTAGACTATGGGCTAATAATGGGCTTTATATTTGTTTAACTAAATGAAAGTTTGTTAATGTTAATATAAAGATTTACAATTGGGCGTCCCTATAAATTACCATATACACTCGATCGGACACGATGGGCGGGGTATTTATTTGTACGAATAATCGTTCATTTAACCGGACATGGGAATGGATTAATAGCCACTAGAATAATTAAAACAGGGGTGAAATTACATTCAAGGGTAATTGGTGTAATTGTTAACAAAGTAGTAAAACCTTGGTTTACACGCAGTCGATAACCTGGTGTATTCATTAAACAAAGTATTAAAACCTTGTTACAATTCGAATCCCCAATTAGTTGGAATATTTATCTTCGGGTATAATAATAATTTGACAAGGACACTTGCAATTTATATTTATGACTGATGGACTGTTATGGACAAAAACCAGACGGACATATTGAATAATCCAGGACAAAGGACAATTAACCCAAGGGCATAAAACTAAAATCAACACGTCAAACATCATGGTTACGGAAGTTTAAATAAGCATAATATATTTTATTTCATTTTTCCTCGTACTTTTATTTATTGTCATTTTAATTATTGTTATTTATTTTATATTGTTATTTAAATATCGTCATTTACTATACGCTTCGCTTAAAATATAAATCGACAAACCGGTCATTAAACGGTAAACCCCCTTTTATATATTATTATATATTATTATATATATTTTGTACAAATATAGTTGTTTAAAAATATAGTGTGCAATAAGCCCGCTCCCTGTGGAACGAACCGGACTTACTAAAAACTATACTACTCTATGATTAGGTACACTGCCTATAGTGTTGTAGCAAGGTTTAGGTATATCCCATTTGTAAATAAATAATTAAAACTTGTGTAATTTGTAACGTATTTCGTAGTAAAATATAGTACTATCACGTACCCCCACGCTACATCATCAAGTTTTTGGCGCCGCTGCCGGGGACTCGGCAAAACTCTATATTTTTAATTCATTTTTGTATAAATATATATTATTTTTAGAAAAACAATATAAAATCCTAAAAAAAAAAAAAAAAAAAAAAAACGTCACATTTTAAACTGTACCTGAGTTGAAAATTGGAACCCCGCGACTCGCGGAGTTTGAAGCCTCGAATACCGCGACTCGCGGAGCCACCCTGACACCGACAGAAACCCTAATCAACATTTATTACGGGTAATTTATTATTTATTATTATTATTAACCCTATTTACTTATTATTATTATAATTAGTTTTAAGTTTTTAATTTAATTTGTATTTTAAATATTAATTAGTATTATTAAATATATATATATAAATTAATACTTTTATAAAATAAATAATATAAAAATAATATTTTTATAAAAATAAATAATTTTTATAACTTCAAGTTTATTTTTATATTTTGTATCTTTTCATTTGTTTTAGCGTAATATTTGTATATTTTTCGTTCGTAGCTAGTTTTAAGACATAGTTTTTGCCGTAGCTTATTTTTATTTTCTAGATTTTTAGGCTTTGCCTTAAAATCCCTTAAGTGCTTTTTCTTTAGATTAAAATTTAGGCGCTTTAGAATTTTGCGACGCCGTTTTTCGCTTTAGTTTTAAATAGATTTTAGTGCCTTTAAGTAATTGACGTTTTCTGAATAAAATTGCATTTACCTTTAGACCTTTAGGCGCAACTTTTTAGATATAATTTTTAGACTTTTAAGTTACGACGCGCTATTTTCTTATTTTTATTTTTCGACGTTTTTCGACACGCATTCTTTTTCTTTCTTATTTCTCGACGCTTTAGTTTTTAGGACTTAGAAATTTTCTCTATTTCTTATCTAATATCTCAAACGGAAAGAAAAATTATTTAAGTGGTTAAATTAATGGACGTTGACAATTTTCTGCTTCGTAGTAATAGTTGGATTTGTTAGTGGCTGAGTTGTGAGCTTCCGATTTAAAGGGTTCTGGCTCCCTGCTGCATCTTTTGGCTATTCAAAACGTGGGCAAAAGCAGAAAAGTCTATTAATTGGACAACTTATATAAGTTTTTCTATTTTTATAACTAATAGGATAATTAGTAAATGCACCACATTGTAGCTAAAATTTGGCCATCGCAATAAAATGGAAAATTTTGAAAACAAGGCTATGGAAACTCGTTTTGATATCCAAAATCAATTAAATCAATACTCTCAAACGAGTGTTGATGACAATTCGTTCGGTCAATCTTGGATCACGAATGACGAAACAATAACTGGTTGTGAAATCTGTGGAGATTATCACTCAACATGGGAATGTTATTATTACGTTCCTATGAAAAATTACGCACCCACGGAACCTGAATGGAATGATTATGAAGAATACAATTCAAATTGGGATTATTCCCAAGAATATATCCAAACTCAACAACCAGTAGACGAGGAAAATTACGTGTCTGAAAATTTATTAGACAATATGAAAATCAAACTCGAAGAACTCAATGCTCAAAATGAACAAATGAGAGAGTTTGTAAACCGGCAAGCTGAAACTCTATCAGACTACACACCTGTTGATCTGAGGAGTCGTGTGCAAGAAAATCTCATATCATCGAATTTTGATGAATTCGAGAGCTCCGAAATCACCAACTATCCCGATGATACTTTTTATTCAGTCTTACCAATTTCACAACATATCGACACATTAGCCTCTACCGACGAAATCATCGATCCATCAATGGATAAAGAAGAAGTAAGGGTAACAAATTGGTACTCTTGGGAATACGATAACGTTGAAAATTTTACCCCCAAGGCCAAACCGAACTTCACCATTCCACAACCTTCCAACCCAATATTCTCAATAGACGAGTCATCCACCGAAAATGAACTACGAGCTGTAATAGATAATGACACCTCGAATTTCACCCAATTGGGTAATAGAGGTGAAAACTTTGACGTCGAGAATAAAAGGAAGGAAACATTAGGAGTTGTCCACCCTATAGAAATATGTATGTCGGTGTATATCGATCCATTTGACCAAGAACCAGAAAAGAGACATATCCATTTACTAAAAGCTACACTTAAAAAAGAATTAAGTAGTGACGATCGGGTGGGTCTAAACTTTAAACCCATTGATATATTATATACCACCCGAGATGTAAATAACTGGCTCACTATTTTAATTCTTGGAACTTATTCTACCGACTTCACATGTCGTCAGCTAAGTGTGAGGAAGTCTAACCCCACTTAACGTTAAATTAGGGGTTCGGGTTAGTGCATAACTCGTTAATAAAATTGCATGATAATTTAGGGTAAAATACGTATATTCAAAGATTCGCAAACAGTTCAGAAAAGCAACCATTTTTGAAGAAAAACATGTGTGATAAAACAATAAAAGGAATGAACGATGAGGCGCGCCATCTATCATTCAACGAGCTTTGTAATTACAAACTGGGTATTTTTAATTACTTTTCTACACTAATCGCCCTCATGAATTTATAATTATAGTCTGATTTCATGCAAATGAGGGCATTGCATGATCTCAAGTGTGGGGAAGGGTTATAAATTCTCTCGGGTTTATACTTGGCTTATTTGCCAAATTTTATAAAAATTTGAAAAATTTTCAACTAAATGAATTTAAAATCATGTTTATATATATTTATGAACGGTGAAAACTAGGTGTTAATACCGAAATTATCGTTACCTAGAAAAGGACATAAATTGAGAAACAACCCAAAACGCTTGAATTCATTTAAAATGGAATAAAGGAAAATAACAAGGCAAAGAAAGAAACTAAGTGTGGGGAGAATATACCAAGTTATTAAAAACTATCTATCATATGTTTCTGTAAAGTTATTGCAGGTGTTTTTGTTTTGGACTAAATTAACTGTTTTACCCGATTTACTGTAATGAAAGATGGATCTACACGATGAATCAATTCCATCATTAAAAGGAAGTAAAGTCTTCCGAAAAAGACACGCGCTTCTTGATTTAGGTCATGAAGTTGTCGTCCAGACCAGCTGTAGGTTGACGAAAAATCTAGAAAAGTCATCACTAAAATCGGCTGGAAATCCACGGACCTCAACATCAAACAGGGTCGCCAAGTGGTCAGATTTATCCTAACCATGAGAAGGATTTATCTCGTACAATGGGGGGCACCGTGCAAATTAGCTTGATAAGACTAATGAATCAGATCCCCAGAAAGGATAATCTCCTTAAAAGATTAAAAATCAGCTTTTAAGCCTGATATTACTCAATCCTTGAGATTGACCTTAAAGATTGAGAATTACAAACTCATGGAATTCAATGATATCTAAACTCGAGCTTGAACGAGAAAATATTTTGATCAAAAATAAAACCGATTTGTTTTCTGAAAACCTATTTTCAATGCGTTCATTACCTAAGAACGTAAAATCCTAGGAATTCACCTGGAATTCATTAGGTCACCTGAACCAAATCGGGTGTCAATCGTAAGAACGGTGGTTGCATAGCATGGTCGGAGACAGGACCTTGTGCCAGACCGAAAAACTATAGGGTGATCTTTACTATTGCTCCTACAAAGGATAGTATTGCATCAGACACGTTAAAAACCATAATCAAAAGCATGTCACGGGACATTGCCTTAACAGTTGCTTGTTCATCGCTTTCCTTTACAACCGGACGGTAGTTTACCGAAAGGTAATATACGGGACAAGTAAACTGGACGTGTTGCTTTCCTAATACAAGGTTAGCAAGTGGGTGACACAAAACCATAAGTTTTGAGCTAAAATTTTCAAATCTGAAACCCACCAACCCAAAAAAAAAAAAAAATAATTTGCAAACACCGGTGAAGGGTTATTCCGGAAAACTTATCTAGGGTAAAAACTAGATTGAATTTTCAAAAGATCAAATGTTTTCATAAAGATCCAATTTCCTTACGGATCTAAATTTTCATAGTCATGTGGGACTGTAAACCGCCTTTCAAATGTGCACTTTGCTTTGGAAACCGAAAGTAAATCGGCTATTTGATTGCAAGTGTCGTTGACCTAAACCTGAGGCAACTGTGGATGACACACCCACCTTTAACCATGGTTCTATCCTTACAATCATTGTTTATACCACCATATCAAAATCACTTATGTACAAAGTGTGATGAATAAAAAAGTGATTCATGTATGTTTTTATTTCAAGTTCTGTATTGCTTGAGGACAAGCAACGCTCAAGTGTGGGGATATTTGATAAGGCTAAAAAGGAACATATATTTCATAGCAATATTCCTCCTAAATAATAGGTTTTCATTTGTAATTGTATTATATTTTCATTGTAATTGTTTATATTAAATAAGTGCGAAGACAAAAGGCGAAAACAACGAATTGAAGACGCAAAGGTCCAAAAAGCTCAAAAGTACAAGATACAATTAAAAAGGTTCAATTTATTGATAAGGAACGTCTAAAAATGACAAGAGTACAAGTTACGAAACGCAAAGTACAAAATATCTCAGCGTACGCAAGGACGTTCGAAAATCCGGAACCGGTACATGAACCAACTCTCAACGCTCGACGCAACGAAAAAAAAATTACGAGTCTACTATGTATATAAATATAATATAATATATAAATAATTATAAAAATTATTTATATATTATATATATTTAAATAAAAACCGTCGGCAGCCTTGGATCTTGAACTTGTGGGCTGGTTTTGGAACCTCCGCGACTTGCGGAGCTGGAAGGCCAAAATGGCCGCGACTCGCGGAGCAGTGAATTTCAATTCTGGCTATAAAAGCTCTCGAGTTCTGCATGTAAAAAAATATATAATAATAATAAT
Organism: Rutidosis leptorrhynchoides; assembly: GCF_046630445.1. NCBI lineage: Eukaryota > Viridiplantae > Streptophyta > Magnoliopsida > Asterales > Asteraceae > Rutidosis > Rutidosis leptorrhynchoides. The sequence goes on from NC_092336.1 coordinate 481,341,365, forward strand.
AATAATACTCCATAAGATAATAAATAAATAAATATATATATATAGTATAGATTAGTGTTATATTAGATTAGTTCGGGTTATGTAAAGGTTATTTTACGGGTTTTTGAAGTCGAAATTCTGTCCGTGTAACACTACGCGATAAATACTCAATGTAAGTTATGTTCTCCTTTTTAAATTAATGTCTCGTAGCTAAGTTATTATTATGCTTATTTAAAACGAAGTAATCATGATGTTGGGCTAATTACTAAAATTGGGTAATTGGGCTTTGTACCATAATTGGGGTTTGGACAAAAGAACGACACTTGTGGAAATTAGACTATGGGCTAATAATGGGCTTTATATTTGTTTAACTAAATGAAAGTTTGTTAATGTTAATATAAAGATTTACAATTGGGCGTCCCTATAAATTACCATATACACTCGATCGGACACGATGGGCGGGGTATTTATTTGTACGAATAATCGTTCATTTAACCGGACACGGGAATGGATTAATAGCCACTAGAATAATTAAAACAGGGGTGAAATTACATTCAAGGGTAATTGGTGTAATTGTTAACAAAGTAGTAAAACCTTGGTTTACACGCAGTCGATAACCTGGTGTATTCATTAAACAAAGTATTAAAACCTTGTTACAATTCGAATCCCCAATTAGTTGGAATATTTATCTTCGGGTATAATAATAATTTGACAAGGACACTTGCAATTTATATTTATGACTGATGGACTGTTATGGACAAAAACCAGACGGACATATTGAATAATCCAGGACAAAGGACAATTAACCCAAGGGCATAAAACTAAAATCAACACGTCAAACATCATGGTTACGGAAGTTTAAATAAGCATAATATATTTTATTTCATTTTTCCTCGTACTTTTATTTATTGTCATTTTAATTATTGTTATTTATTTTATATTGTTATTTAAATATCGTCATTTACTATACGCTTCGCTTAAAATATAAATCGACAAACCGGTCATTAAACGGTAAACCCCCTTTTATATATTATTATATATTATTATATATATTTTGTACAAATATAGTTGTTTAAAAATATAGTGTGCAATAAGCCCGCTCCCTGTGGAACGAACCGGACTTACTAAAAACTATACTACTCTATGATTAGGTACACTGCCTATAGTGTTGTAGCAAGGTTTAGGTATATCCCATTTGTAAATAAATAATTAAAACTTGTGTAATTTGTAACGTATTTCGTAGTAAAATATAGTACTATCACGTACCCCCACGCTACATCATCAAATAGTTTGGTGTCTAGTGTTGATAATATTCAGATTGGTGTGTCCGACAACTTTAATGCATTCTAGGGAGATCATCGATCACATAATGATCGTATGTGGGGAATTCAACAAAGGGTTGAGGCGAGTACGCTAAGACAGGAGGAGATGATGATGGAATCCCTGCATGATCAGCAGTGGATGCAGTATGGTAATGACTGGCAGCGTCATAATGCACGTATTTATTATAATTATCCGAATGATTATATGAGTACACCACAGGTAGAGCCAGTTTACTACAACAATCCGACCAGGCCCCGAGTATCCGCACCAACATACAACCCGCATGAATCTATGGTTGAGATGAGGAGGCAGTTCCATGAGAGATATCCGCAAGGCCATTGGCCTTTTGGTGATTTTTATTGAGGAGGACCTGCGAGCCCGATGATCATGTTGTACTGTTTGTTTGAACTATAACCTTATTTGGTTCTGTACCAGACACTTATTTGCTTGAATTATGTACTGTAAGACTTATTTAGGAATAAGGCATTTCGGTTACCGGGTGGTACCACCTTATCCCGTTTATGTAGTTCTTTTGTTTTTCTTTTATTAGGTTGGTTGGTGAATCAAATTTTCAAGTCTGGCATTAAGTCCAGCAAAACCAGTGTTGTAAAAAACGGAAAAAACGGGGGTGTAGACGGATTTTGGAGTGCCCCGTCCCGTTTATACATAAAACGTTTGAAAAAACGGAAATCGGCCAAAAAACGGTCAAAAGACGGTCAAACACGGTCCGAGACGGGGAAAAACGGGTTTTTTTTGATTTTTTCAAGTTTTTTTTTTAAAAAAAAAAAAAAAAAAATTAAACCCTGTGCTATTACTTAAGGTTTCTTTTTTTATGTTTGAAATGTTGAAGTATTTAAACATGTGTGAAATGCTTATGTTTGGAATAATGTAATGTACAATATATATATATATATATATATATATATATATATATATATATATATATATATATATATATATATATATATATACAATATATAACATTTTAATTTAAAAGTCAACGTTAGTCAACATCCATCTAGACCTCCGTCTCGACCCCGTCTCGCGTCTTTTGCAACCTTGAGCAAAACTACATGATTGATGATATTGGTGTAATGATCGGGAATAGACGATGTTCTTATGCTGACAGTCAGTTCAGCGCCATCTGTCACTGGCATTCCGCGATCAGTGGTTAAACTTGATAAGTTTTTACGTATTCTCACATTATCCTTTCGATTTTAATCTATTTTTGATCTCAAGTGATGGGGACATTACTTGATCTCAAGTGTGGGGTGTGGATGTAAAATCTCTCGGGTTGGTTGTTAATTAAGTCATCATTATATTAGTTTTGATATAAAGAGACATGACGTTTCACGGGTTTTGGTCGTAAAAAAAAAAATTTGAAAAATTAGGGGTAAAATAAAAAAAAAATAGAAAAGTTAGTTTAAAAAAGAAGAAGTAGAAAATCAATTGAAAATTCGGCCAAAACCTAATTGTTCCACATGTTCATTTTCTTGGACATGAAATCCTACGAGTTCGGGGAACTCAATAGTAGGTCACCTGTACCAAAACGGGTATAAACCTTGAGAGAGCGGTGATTGCATAGCGTGATTGTGACCGAATCACGTGCCAGATCAAAAACTTTTGGTTACTTGGTATAGCAGACTTCCGAAACTATACCATTTTTATTATTACATCATCTAATGGTGTGATATTGTGGGAAGAGGAGCCTTGAGCTTCACCAGTGTTGTCCTTTTTAGGAACAATAGCTACATGCTTGTGTTTGCTTAGACAACACAACCCATAGCCAAAAGTTATGGCACCCAAAGGTTTTTGAGATTTATCGGAAGGGTAGTATCTACTTCCTACCTTTCTTAAAACAAACAGAAAAGCTTGTCATGTGGGAAGTAGGCAACTAGGAAGTAAAATCTTCGGACCGTTTCACTTGGTATGTATACCTCTTAAGCTGTACCATTTCATTACCCATCATATCACGGTGAGGTACTGTTAGAGGTGAAAGTCTTGAACATTCAAAACATGCTCATTATTTAGAATGTGAAATCCTACATGAACATAAAAATTCATACGTAGGTCACCTGCACCAAGGCGGGTGTCAACCGTATGAACGGTGATTGGATCGTGTGGTCGAAACCGGGCCATACGCTAGATCGAAACATTTTAATAGGGCGATCCTCATTGTTTCTCCTAACAAGGACAATGTTGCGTCCGACCACTTTGTAAAACCCTAGGAGTAAAGTCTCTAAATTGACACACTTGCTGATTTATTTCAGAAGATGTAGTCCATACCAGTTGTAGGGTGACGAAAAATCTTGAAAAGTCATTTCTAACATCGACTGGAAATCTACCAGGCCTCAACATCAAATAGGGAAACTGGTAGTCAGACTTATCTCGATGAGGGAGATTTGTCTCGTCAAATGGGGAGCGCACCATGATACACAAATCTGTGATTGATCAGATCCCCAGTTGGATAACCTCCAGAAAGGTGAGATATCAGCTTTTAAGACTGATGAACCTCAATCTTTATGATTGACTTAACGGATTAGATGATCACCTCATGATTATCGATGATATCCGGACGTAATGTGTATCCTCCTAAGCACATTATTTTCTTACCGACATCTCATGATGTTAGGTACTGTGGGAGGCATTGGCTTGACCAATTGCGGGGTAGCCCGTGCGTTGTTTTGGCACACGTGTTCGATTGTCTTATCTTTGGTGCTCGGCTCCCACTTGATTTCCGGTTTCTTTGAAGACTTATATTATGGTTCGAGATTCTTTACCTCATTATTATGGTACGCTATTCGAGACTAAATTTAGCTACTTTGTTCATATTAATTGCTTGAGGTTTGGAAAGTTAATTTTGGGGGAATGCAAGTGGGAGGTATGTGTGATGGCCCCGTCAAAACACTTAACGGCTCCGTCACTTGGTCCTACAGCTTGATCGAACTTAAATGAATTAAATAAACAACATTGCATTCTTTTACTCAAAAAGTTTCCCAAAAAGGAAATTTAACAAAATATGTAGTTTAACAAACCTAACATATTAAATATCCAAAGTTGACATAAAACATTGTCAACAAAACACCCACAATTTTAATTAGTTAAAAAGAGAGTGCAAGTTTAATGTTTCATAATTGTTTAACAAAAATCTATCCAAATGCATGCAGACTCTTCTAACACAGCGGAAGCAACCTAATAACTCAAGTACCTGTGAAAACATGCGAGTAAACTGTCAACAAAAATGTTGAGTGAATTATAGGTTTAAATAATTGAATAAACTTTAGACCACAAGATTTAAATTATTAGAAAACATTAAACATTATTCCATTATCAATGAGCCACCTGGTAACCACTTAACCCTTTATTTACCCTTGCTAAACACAATAATAATATACACTGAACAAGTGTATCTACAACTAAATACGAAGTACTAAACATTCTGATTATGAATTGCTAGGGCGACTAGCTCGAAATGGGGTTGTCAAACCCGATAGATCTATCCTTAGGATTCACGTTCACCAGTAGAAACCAGTGATTATAGTTACCAAACTAGGGAATATTTTTGTTCAACTCATAACAAATAATTTAAATTTAATTTCCACTTGTGTCTAAACGTAAAATAAAATGCATGTAATCACATCCCAAAAATATACTTTGAAAAGTATATAAAAACGGAACTATAACTCACCTTAATAGAAAACGAAGTAACCACACAATTAAGTGAACATCAAACGAAGTAAAGTGATCAGGAATGATCACAACACCGACCTATAAATAAAGCAGGTCGATATAAATAACTAACTTAGGTCAAGTCTTAGTATGATAGCTATTGTACATACTGCAAGTAGACATAGAACAACACTCAACATGCATCGGTTTGATCGGAACAGCGTACGGACACACACTTTCTATTTTTAGAAAGTTCCTATTTTTAGCAGGTTTTCATTTTTGGAAAGTTTCTATTTTAGGAAAGTTTCTATTTTAGAAAAGTTTCTATTTTTGGAAAGTTTCTATTTTTGGAAAGTTTCCAAATTTAGAGAGTTTTCATATTTAGAAAGTTGCTATTTTAGGAAAGTATACAAGTTAGGAAAGTTTCCTTAATTAGAAAGTCAACAAAAGTCAACTGAAAGTCAAAGTTAACCGAAAGTCAACTCAAAAGTCAACCTTGGTCAAACATAGTCAACGTTAATTTTAAAAGTATAAGTTATAATAGTAATATAGGTTATAACGTTAATTAAAGTCATATATGTATAATTATGTCATAACATAAGTTTAATTAAATTAAATTGAATTATTAAAGTTAACATAAGTTTAAATGATATAATTAATATAACATAAGTATTTAAATAATTAATTAAATATTAATCATAATATAAGTATTATTAATTAATAATAAAATTTAAATCATATCATAAGTTTTATTAATTAATAATGAATTATTAATCATATCATAAGTTTCTGATTATAATCATTAAATCATAAGTATTTAATAATTAAATTATAATTAAATAATAACTAAGCCTTATAATAACTAAATAATTAATTAATCCTTATTATAGGTCTTATTATAATAATCTCATAATATAAGTTTAATACTTACCATAAGTATTTTTCATTAATAATAAAAGTATTATTAATCATAAGTTTAATTAAATATTTAATTAAATCATAATTAATTAATAAATGATATAATAAATATATATCATAAGTCTTAAATTAAATTAATTACTTTTTATATCATAAGTAATTTATTAATAATGAAATTCATTATTTATATCATAAGTCACAATTAATAACCATAAGTTTTAATTAAAAGTTCATCGGGTCATAACTTGAGCTCCGGGAATCAGTTTTCGGCGAGCCTTATATATATCTTCCCCTAACCAACCCACCCGACACCTTAATGTGCTCAAGAAAATCCCAAGAACATTCACCAAGTCATGACTTACAGCCCTTAATCAGTTTGGATCTTTAATCCGCTCAAAAACGTGTTTTAGTCATAACGGGTGATCTGTGGCTCGGATTTCGATGACCCGAACATGAAAGTTCATCCCATCATCAATCCTAACACACTAGTACACCCTAAAGACTCTAAAAATTGTCACAAAGTCAGACCACACCTGGTTCAATTCGTTTTTATATTTTAATCTCTATATAACACCATTTTAATCATAACTTATGTTCCGAAAATCGAAATAACAAGAACCCGGAGTCTAAAATTAATGTCTTGATGAGAGGAACTCATCTAGACACTTTAATTTCACTTTTATATCAGTTATATTTCCAGAAAACAACAATCAAACCGCTGTCCCAAAACAATCAAACCGAAAACATATATAATCGAGCATTTCTACGCATACAATCAACAATACAACAATATATAATCATCATACTACTAATATAACATTAAAAAACAGAAAAATATAAGGAAAATTGAAAATTTAGGGTTAGGGTTTATACCCTAATCAAGAATCAAATGGTATGAATGCGTAGAGGAGAACGTGTAGAATCCGATTATGTATATGATTTGATGATCCAAGCAAGATTTTTAATTGATGATGATGATGTTGGGGTGTGGTATGGCGACGGCAAAGGGAAGGGAGGAAGAGGGAAAAATAGAGCAAAATATTAAGTATTAGGTTTAAGTGTTTTGTGAAGTGAAAAATGAGATTAACAAAAATGAGAAGCAAGGGAGTATACTCCCTCCCTAGGTTCGGCCGATGGGGTCATGGGGTGGGACCCTCATGGCCCAATTTGATTAAATGCAATTTACTTGTGGCCCGAATGCCCGATCGAAGCCCGAAACGCGAAAGCACGACTACGCGATTGAAAATTCGGAGAGATAACAAATACGCGACGAAAAATATATATAAATATTATATATAAAGATATGACATTAAAATATCATATTTAAAATAATTAGTACTTAAAAATCCCAAAAGCTCGACCGTTGGTTTGAAAACCGAAAAGATTCGCCGGATAGAAATTCGCGACACGTAGAAACGTACAATTTAAAATATGAATACAAATATTCATTTAACACATAATAGTTAATATATTATCACTAAAATAATAATATAGGTCATAGAAATGATGTGGCACGAATAACAGTTAATGGTCGTTAAATAATTAACGGCAAAAGTTAACGGAAAAAGTAGCGTCGTTACAGTACCTTCCTGTTACGGAAATTTCATCCCGAAATTTAAGCAGGTGCAGGGGTTGACTCAGCATCTGGGAACAAATGCGGGTACTTCTGCTTCATCTGATCTTCATGCTCCCAAGTGAACTCTGGACCGCGTCTGGCGTTCCATCTAACCCGGACAATAGGAATTCTACTCTGCTTAAGAGTCTTAACCTCTCGGTCCATAATCTCAACAGGTTCCTCAATAAAATGTAGTTGCTTATCAACATGAAGTTCCTCCAGAGGAATAGTCTCATCAGCTTCGGCCAAACACTTCTTTAAATTCGATACATGGAAAACGTCATGAACAGCACTGAGTTCTTGTGGCAATTTCAAACGATAAGCCACAGGTCCAACTCTCTCAATAATCTCTAAAGGTCCAACAAAACGAGGACTCAACTTTCCCCTTTTACCAAAACGTATCACACCCTTCAAGGTTCAACATAACACGATCACCGACCTGAAATTCAATATCATTCCTTCTCTTATTGGCATAGCTCTTTTACCTACTTCTGGCGGTTTTCAATCTTTCCTTAATCTGTACGATCTTCTCGGTAGTCTCATGAATAATTTCTGGACCTGTGAGTTGAGCATCCCCAACCTCATTCCAACAAACAGGAGACCTACACTTTCTACCATACAGAGCTTCAAACGGTGCGGCTTTAATACTTGCATGATAGCTGTTATTATAAGAAAATTCAGCCAACGGCAAATATCTATCCCACCCATTACCAAAATCAATAACACACGCTCGCAACATGCCTTCTAACGTTTGAATGGTCCTTTCACTCTGACCATCCGTCTGTGGATGATAAGCAGTGCTCATATCCAACTTAGTTTCTAAAGTTTCCTGTAATGATCGTCAAAACCTCGATATAAATCGACTGTATCGATCTGAAATAATCGACACAGGAACACCATGTCTAGAAACAATATCCTTCAAATACAAACGAGTAAGCTTCTCCATCGAATCTGTTTCCTTAATCGGCAAAAAGTGAGCTGACTTAGTGAGTCGATCTACAATCACCCAAATGGTATCATAACCACCCGCAACTCTCGGTAACTTAGTAATAAAATCCATCGTAATACCTTCCCACTTCCACTCGGGAATCTCAGGTTGCACCAAAAGTCCTGACGGTTTTTGATGTTCAGCTTTAACCTTAGCACAGGTCAAACACTTAGCCACATAAGTAGCCATATCAGCTTTCAAATTAGGCCACCAATATAGCTCCTTAAGATCATGATACATCTTTCCTGAACCAGGATGAATAGAGTACCTAGACTTATGAGCTTCGTCTAAAACAAGTTATCGCAGATCACCATACTTCGGAACCCAAAGGCATCCCTCAAAATATCTTGTACTATCTGCTCGTACAAACTTCTTAGCCATGTCTCTGACATTCTCGTTCACAAAATTCTCCTCCTTTAAGGCTTCTTGTTGTGCCTCAAGAATTTTCCTTGCGAGGTTAGTCCGAATCGTCATATTCAAAGCTCTAAATCTGCGGGGTTCAACCCTTTCTTTACGACTTAACGCATCAGCTACAACATTGGCTTTTCCCGAATGATATAAAAGTTCACAATCATAATCATTCAACATCTCAACCCATCTTCGTTGCCTCATATTCAACTATTTCTGGTCAAGAATATGTTGAAGACTTTTGTGATCCGTGTACACCGTACTCTTGACCCCATAAAGATAATGTCTCCAAATCTTAAGCGCAAACACAATAGCTCCCAACTCTAAATCATGGGTTGTATATCTGTTCGTGGATCTTCAACTGACGTGACGCGTACGCAATAACTTTCTTTCGTTGCATCAAAACACAACCAAAGCCCTGACGTGAAGCATCACAATAAACAACAAAATCGTCATTACCCTCAGGCAGTGACAATATCAGAGCGGTAGTTAACTTCTTCTTCAAAGTTTGAAAAGCAGTCTCTTGTTCATCATTCCACTCATACATCTTCCCCTTGTACGTTAAAGCAGTCAGAGGTTTTGCTATACGAGAGAAATTTTGAATGAACCTTCGATAATAACCTGCCAACCCTAGGAACTGACGAACCTGAGTAGGAGTCTTCGGGATTTCCCACTTCTCAATTGCCTCTATCTTGGCGGGATCAACTTGTATTCCCTGTTTACTAACAATATGACCAAGGAATTGAACTTCTCTTAAACAGAAAGCACACTTAGAGAACTTAGCGTACAATTCTTCTTTCATCAACAGATCAAGCACCAACTTCAAATGTTCTTCGTGCTCTTCATCACTCTTAGAATAAATAAGGATGTCGTCGATGAATACAATAACGAATTTGTCCAGATAGGGTCTGTACACACGGTTCATGAGGTCCATGAACACAGCAGGTGCATTTGTCAATCCGAACGGCATAACAAGGAATTCGTAGTGACCGTAACGGGTGCGAAAAGCAGTTTTCGGAACATCAGATTCTTTAACACACAGTTGATGATAAACGGAACGAAGATCGATTTTTAGAATAAACAGACGAACCTTGAAGCTGATCGAACATATCACCAATTCTAGGAAGAGGGTAATGGTTTTTAACAGTAAGCTTGTTCAATTCACAATAATCAATACACAAACGAAACGAACCATCTTTCTTCTTAACAAATAGAATAGGAGCTCCCCAAGGGGACGAACTGGGACGAATGAAACCTTTGTCTAAAAACTCACGGAGTTGACTCGACAATTCTTGAAGTTCGGAAGGCGCAAGTTGATAAGGAGCACATGCTACAGGAGCAGCACCGGGAACAAGATCGATTTAAAATTCTACCACACTTTACGACGAAAGGCCAGGTAAATCTTCGGGAAATACCTCGGGAAAATCTCTAACAATATGAACATCGCCAACGCTCTTCTCTTCTCTATCAGAATCAACAACATGGGCTAGAATAGCATGACAACCTTTGAAAAGATGTTTATGAACTTTCAAACAGCTAATAAGGTTCAACTGTCTGCATTTCTTATCCCCAAAAACCATCAGCGGCTCTCCAACTACGTTAGTAATATGAATAGCTTTCTCATAACACACAATCTCGGCATGATTCACAGAAAACCAATCCATACCAATAACAATGTCAAAACTGCCTAGGTCAATCGGTATCAAATCTATCTCAAAATCTCTACCAGCCAAATTAATGTTACATTTACGATACACAGTCTTAGCAGTAAGCACTTTACCATTAGCTATCTCTACGACATAAGTATTGTCTAGAGGGGTTAATGGTGTTTTGATTTTTGGACTTAATTTATTTGACACAAAATTCAAATCAGCCCCCAAATCAAATAGTACATAAACTAATAAATTGTTGACCGAGAATGTACCCGTAACAAGTTTTGGATCTTCCTCAGCATCCCTGGCATTAATGTTGAACGCTCTTCCACGTGCATTCTCAGTAGTCTTCTTGTTAGGGCAGGCATCACGAAAATGCCTTGGCTTACCGCATTCATAACAAACCCTCTGATTACCACCATTTCTCGGCTTCCCATTACCATTACCACTACCACCATTATTACCAGCATTATTACTACCACATGCAGCAGGATTAGCAGAACCCGGCATAAGCACCGTACAATCTTTAGCAATGTGTCCCTGCTTGGAACACCTCTTACAAGTAACCGTACAGTAACCATCATGAGCCTTATAACATCAAGGACACACACATTGATTTCGGTTATTAGAACCAGAAGTATCTTGTTTCTTCTGCTGACCTTGGTTTTGGTTGCGGTTATTATCCCACTTCCTTTTTCCATTATCAGCCTTCTTAACAACTTTCTCACCGGCATCGGTCACAGCAGCCTTACTTCTCCTCAAAATCTTATCATTAAGTTTATGGGCCATAGACATAGTAGCTTCAATAGTCTGTGGCTCACTAGAATCAACCCCATGCTCAATTTTCTCAGATAATCCATCAATATAAGCTTCAATCTTAAGATTCTCATCAGCATAAACATTTGGACACAACAAAGTTAACTCGAAGAACCTTTGCTCATAGGCATCTAATTCGGTGCCCTTCATTTTCAAGTTCTTAAGCTCGGCTTCTAATTTCTTAAGTTCACCCCTAGGATGATAACAGGTGATCATTCTCTCTTTAAAGTTGTTCCAAGTTAAACCATACGCCACATCATTACCCAAACTACTAACCAAGTTGTTCCACCAAGTTAATGCACTATCTTTAAGAGTGCAGCTTGCAAAAATAACGTTGTCCTCATCACAGACTCGACTAACCCTGAAAATAGACTCAATCTTCTCAAACCAACGAGTAAGTCTGATGGGTCCTTTAGTACCACTAAATTCTTGTGGACGACTGGCCATGAACGTCTTGTGGGAGCATCCCACCTGATTGTTGTTATTAGCATTAGCATTAGCATTTGCTGCCATAGCAGCTGCTATTCCTTCGGAGATAAGTTGTTGCATAAGAGCTTTGTTGGACTCACGGGGAGGCATGATCTTCAAAACAGAATAACACAATCGTTAGTACTAAGAATAATACCAGTGTTATAAAGGAATAGATCGAACACGAAAAGATTAACCATTAAAATAATAGTCAATAAACACTATGAGTAATAACATGACAGTTATGATAGTTATAGAAATAGCCACCACATGCATACATACTTTATGATAGAAATCATACAACATACATAGCACCTAACATACATGAACTATATTACGCATAATATAATATGCCAAGAGTCACAACATCAGAAATAAAATATGATAATGATAATAGATTTCATAAAGAAATAACCATCTATACATAATGAAAAATATCCCATAACAAAATCCTTAATAAAATCCTCGGCAAAATGCCGTACATAACCCAAAAATGTATGTATAAAAGGACATAAGTCTTATGAAATAAATAATCAATCATGAATCATCATATCACATCTGCTTGGAGCGGGTGTGATTAGCTGGGCCCGTATGAGGCTCAGCAGGAGTCTCATACTTCTTCAATTTCCCTTCACCTCCTCCAACTCTGCCTTCAGACCACGAACAATGCTGTCAAGAGCCTCGAACTTAGCGTCCACCTCACGGTTACGCTTCCTATTCTCGAACTCAACATTATGCTTGAAACTGATAAACAAATCCATCCTAGCTCTAATCTCATTCATCACCTCGTTATGCGGCAAGGCTCGTATACAGTCGCTAAGAGCATCAATACGAGTCTCATTCGTATATGCCCTGGTCATGTGAGCGATGGTGGCCATATAATAGTCAACTGGGTCGTCGATTAATGGCTGACGTGCACGACGTCTATCCTCATAAGTCAGAGCAGGAGCAGGAACAGAATTATTGCTCGAAGTCGACATCTGCAAATAGTAAAACCACAAACCACATACAAAATAGAAATAACATAAGTAATAACTTATAATTATTCCTTATACGAAATGAAATGCATAATAATGCTATAACAAGGAAGGACGGGTTGTAGACTAGACTCTAATGCACCATAAAAACCACGGGTTGACCACATTAAGACCGTCTAGTTCCCTACAACCAGAGCTCTGATACCAACTATGATGGCCCCGTCAAAATACTTAACGGCTCCGTCACTTGGTCCCACAGCTTGATCGGACTTAAATGAATTAAATAAACAACATTGCATTCTTTTATTCAAAAAGTTTCCCAAAAAGGAAATTTAACAAAATATGTAATTTAACAAACCTAACATATTAAATATCCAAAGTTGACATAAAACATTGTCAACAAAACACCCACAATTTTAATTATTTAAAAAGAGAGTGCAAGTTTAATGTTTCATAATTGTTTAACAAAAATCTGCCCAAATTCATGCAGACTCTTCTAACACAGCGAAAGCAACCTAATAACTCAAGTACCTGTGAAAACATGCGAGTAAACTGTCAACAAAAATGTTGAGTGAATTATAGGTTTAAATAATTGAATAAACTTTAGACCACAAGATTTAAAATGTTAGAAAACATTAAACATTATTCCATTATCAATGAGCCACCTGGTAACAACTTAACCCTTTATTTACCCTTGTCAAACACAATAATAATATTCACTGAACAAGTGTATCTACAACTAAATACAAAGTACTAAACATTCCGATTATGAATTGCTAGCGCGACTAGCTCGAAATGGGGTTGTCAAACCCTATAGATCTATCCGTAGGATTCGCGTTCACCAGTAGAAACCAGTGATTACAGTTATCAGACTAGGGAATATTTTTGTTCAACTCATAACTAATAATTTAAATTTAATTGCCACTTGTGCCTAAACGTAAAATAAAATGCATGTAATCACATCCCAAAAATATAATTTGAAAAGTATGTAAAAACGGGACTATAACTCACCTTAATAGCAAACAAAGTAACCACACAATTAAGTGAACAGAAAATGAAGTAAAGTGATCAGGAATGATCACAACGCCGACCTATAAATAAAGCAGGTCGATATAAATAACTAACTTAGGTCAAGTCTTAGTATGATAGCTATTGTACATGCTGCAAGTAGACATAGAACAACACTCAACATGCATCGGGTTGATCAAAACAGCGTACAGATACACACTTTCTATTTTAGAAACTTTCTATTTTTAGCAGGTTTCCATTTTTGGAAATTTTCTATTTTAGGAAAATTTCTATTTTAGAAAAGTTTCTATTTTTGGAAAGTTTATATTTTTAGAAAGTTTCCAAATTTAGAAAGTTTTCATATTTAGAAAGTTGCTATTTTAGGAAAGTATACAAGTTAGGAAAGTTTCCTTAATTAGAAAGTCAACAAAATTCAACTGAAAGTCAAAGTCAACTCAAAAGTCAACCTTAGTCAAACATAGTCAACGTTAATTTTAAAAGTATAAGTTATAATAGTAATATAGGTTATAACGTTAATTAAAGTCATATATGTATAATTATGTCATAACATAAGTTTAATTAAATTAAATTGAATTATTAAAGTTAACATAAGTTTAAATGATATAATTAATATAACATAAGTATTTAATTAATTAATTAAATATTAATCATAATATAAGTATTATTAATTAATAATAAAATTTAAATCATATCATAAGTATTATTAATTAATAATGAATTATTAATCATATCATAAGTTTCTGATTATAATCATTAAATCATAAGTATTTAATAATTAAATTATAATTAAATAATAACTAAGCCTTATAATAACTAAATAATTAATTAATCCTTATTATAAGTCTTATTATAATAATCTCATAATATAAGTTTAATACTTACCATAAGTATTTTTCATTAATAATAAAAGTATTATTAATCATAAGTTTAATTAAATGTTTAATTAAATCATAATTAATTAATAAATGATATAATAAATATATATCATAAGTCTTAAATTAAATTAATTACTTTTTATATCATAAGTAATTTATTAATAATGAAATTCATTATTTATATTATAAGTCACAATTAATAACCATAAGTTTTAATTAAAAGTTCATCGGGTCATAACTTGAGCCCCGGGAATCAGTTTTCGGCGAGCCTTATATATATCTTCACCTAACCAACCCACCCGACACCTTAATGTGCTCAAGAAAATCCCAAGAACATTCACCAAGTCATGACTTACAGCCCTTAATCAGTTTGGATCTTTAATCCGCTCAAAAACGTGTTTTAGTCATAACGGGTGATCCGTGGCTCGGATTTCGATGACCCGAACATGAAAGTTCATCCCATCATCAATCCTAACACACTAGTACACCCTAAAGACTCTAAAAATGGTCACAAAGTCAGACTACACCTGGTTCAATTCGTTTTTATATTTTAATCTCAGTATAACACCATTTTAATCAAAACTTATGTTCTGAAAATCGAAATAACATGAATTCGGAGTCTAAAATTAATGTCTTGATGAGAGGAACTCATCTAGACACTTTAATTTCACTTTTATATCAGTTATATTTCCAGAAAATAACAATCAAATCGCTGTCCCAAAACAATCAAACCGAAAACATATATAATCGAGCATTTCTACGCATACATTCAACAATACAACAACATATAATCATCATACTACTAATATAACATTAAAAAATAGAAAAATATAAGAAAAATTAAAAAGTTAGGGTTAGAGTTTATACCCTAATCAAGAATCAAATGGTATGAATGCGTAGAGGAGAACGTGTAGAATCCGATTACGTATATGATTTGATGATCCAAGCAAGATTTTTAATTGATGATGATGATGTTGGGGTGTGGTATGGTGACGAAAAAGGGGAGGGAGGAAGAGGGAAAAAGAGAGCAAAATATTAAATATTAGGTTTAAGTGTTTTGTGAAGTGAAAAATGAGATTAACAAAAATGAGAAGCAAGGGAGTATACTCCCTCCCTAGGTTCGGCTGATGGGGTCATGGGGTGGGCCCCTCATGGCCCAATTTTGATTAAATGCAATTTCCTTGTGGCCCGAATGCCCGATCGAAGCTCGAAACGCGAAAACACGACTACGCGATTGAAAATTCGGAGAGATAACAAATACGCGACGAAAAATATATATAAATACTATATATAAAGATATGACATTAAAATATCATATTTAAAATAATTAGGACTTAAAAATCCCAAAATCTCGACCGTTGGTTTGAAAACCGAAAAGATTCGCCGGATTGAAATCCGCGACACGTAGAAACGTACGATTTAAAATATGAATACAAATATTCATTTAACACATAATAGTTAATATATTATCACTAAAATAATAATATAGGTCATAGAAATGACGTGGCACGAATAACAGTTAACGGTCGTTAAATAATTAACGGTAAAAGATAACGGAAAAAGTAGGGTCGTTACAGTATGGTTTATATTTACTCTAAAATCGTGCCCACGCTATTTTTTGGTTTGTTGGTTGTTTGTTTGGTTCTACATACATGTTTGAAGAAGTTATTATATGGTAGAAGATTATTTTCGAGTTCAATTGCTTGAGGACAAGCAAAACTCTAGTGTGGGGTGGTTTGATATCGCATATTTTATACACGTTTTCCTTAGCGTTATCAATCACATTTTAGTCCATTCAGATACGATTTGGTGGTTATTTTGATGATATTGAGGACGTTCGAGTTTGAAGAGCTAATTGTAGAAGAGTTGTGTTTTATGGAGTTTTTGAGGCGTTTTGTTAATCGCTTATTATTATTGGTGCATCGAGGTTGAAAACGTGAAGTACATTTTAGATATCTTGGTTTTGAGTTAGTTTAAGTAAGGAAAAAGTGCAAAAGAAACGTGAGTTCAGGTTTCACAAGAGGCCGCGGCGCGGGCCATTTGTCGTTGCGCGGGGATCAACAAGTATCGACATCAGATTAGGGGTTTAAGAAGGGTTCAGAACCAGCTTTGGTCAGCGACGTGAGGATTTAAGCTGCGACGTGGCGTGTGCTGTATTTCAAGATCAGTAGAGCTTTCAGAAGAATCCCAGTTCAAGTACAATGTCGCGGCGCGACAGTTAGTGGCCGCGACGCGACCATGGCTCAGACCAGACGAATTCTTAAGGTATTTAAAGCCCGAAAATACCCTAATTATCATATCTTATTCCCAGACGAATTGCAGCAGTTTTCTGACGAAAAAGGGTGATTTTTGGGGAATCCCAAGATCATTCTAACGCTTCAATCGTTACGGGAATGTGCTTCGATTCATCCGTCATTCAAGATTCATCCATCTACTAGATTTATCTCTTTGTTTTAAACAATTAATTCATCTATTATTTTGAATGTTATTTAGGTTTTAGCCATGATTGTTGGCTAATTATTTAATGTTTGTCTAGACTAATAACCGAGGTTTTGGATGTCTATTTGAATTATCAAGGATTTTATGCATGTTAATTTGGTTTTGATTAAAAGATCCATGCTTGTTCATGTTTACATGTTTGCTCTCAATTGATTATTGTGTTTGTTTGATCAAGGAAACCCTGGGTTAATTTAACACTTTAATTTACAATTGTTTTGTCTTAAGTGGTTGTTTGCTAAACCGGACCAAGAGGGTAAATTGGGTAAAGACTAGTAAATTGAACAGGAATGAATTATGTAAGCGAACGTAAGCATAATTGTTAATCAAATACTAAGTTAGTAAATTAGTTGAACACAAACAATAAGGTCTTAAGTGCAACGGAACCCTACACTGTGTAATTAGAGTTTGGGTAGTCGTTAAGAGAACTCTTAATGACCCGTTTGGTTAATTTGCATGCATAGATGAGATAAAAGATTTTAATAACACGAATATCCATTACCGAGAGGTAAAAGGTCTAGATGAACATTCTTGTTTAAATTGAATACAAATCTATCTTTATTATTTGTTAAGTGCTAGCTCATAAATTAAAAAGAACAAAAATACTATTTTTTGTATTTTTACTTTTATAAACCAATTCTTGATTCGGCTAATCGTTAAATAGCCAAAACTACAAAAACCAGTAATTTCATTAGATTTCTAGATAAAGTAGTTTAATTACTTGTAGTTACAATTTTAAGTTGATACGAAAACTTTCCTTGGAACGAACTTTGGACTTTACCGAATCATACTAGTACACGATCGGGTACACTGCCCGTTAGTATGTTTAATCAATTAAACTGGTATTTTCCACTGATAAATTATATACGCAATTTTACACATCACATGTTGTTGACGATTCGTACATGATGGTTTTGTACGGGGCGTCACATTTGGTATCAGAGCATTGGTTATAGGGAATTAGGTTGCATTAATGAGTCTTGACCGAGCCGAGTAGGATTCACTAATAAGAGTAATCTACAACTTGCTCGTTTACTTGTTTCTATGAAACTGCTGCATGCTACTGCTTACTTTTACTGCTATATGATCTTGCTGTACGCTACTGCTTATTCTCGCTACTGCATGCTACTATCTGCTTTTTACATGATACTTCTATTTGATACTGTTATTATTGCCATGCTGTGTACTGCTGTAGACAATTTAGGCTGCTGTAGTTTTTATGCCTGATTACGTGCTTGCTTCATGTCTGCTATTCGCTGTACCGACTTGGAAAATTTATCTTTCCTCGTTCAAATGTTTTTCTGAACCCTTTCCCCACTCGTCTAACCCTGAGTACCAGTATTGTAATCCACCTGTTACTACAGTTCCAACATTCCAGAGATCAAAACATACTTCACGCAATCTGGGAAGAGTGCCCCTCGGATTACACGTCCACTAAAGTTGATCCTCGGGGGAGGAGATATGTGAGGAATTATCAGAGTAACCGCACCTTGTCCCACCGCCAGAGCTCACCCTAATTAGCCATGTACAAGGACAATGTTGCGTCCGACTACTTTGTAAAACCCTAGGAGTAAAGTCTCTAAATTGACACACTTGTTGATTTATTTCAGAAGATGTAGTCCAGACCAGTTGTAGGGTGACGAAAAATCTTGAAAAGTCATTTCTAACATCGACTGGAAATCTACCAGGCCTCAACATCAAATAGGGAAACTGGTAGTCAGACTTATCTCGATGAGGGAGATTTGTCTCGTCAAATGGGGAGCTTACCATGATACACAAATCTGTGATTGATCAGATCCCCAGTTGGATAACCTCCAGAAAGGTGAGATATCAGCTTTTAAGACTGATGAACCTCAATCTTTATGATTGACTTAACGGATTAGATGATCACCTCATGATTATCGATGATATCCGGACGTAATGTGTATCCTTCTAAGCACATTATTTTCTTACCGAAATCTCACGATGTTAGGTACTGTGGGAGGCATTGGCTTGACCAATTGCAGGGTAGCCCGTGCGTTGTTTTGGCACACGTGTTCGATTGTGTTATCTTTGGTGCTCGGCTCCCACTTGATTCCCGGTTTCTTTGAAGACTTATATTATGGTTCGAGATTCTTTACCTCATTATCATGGTACGCTATTTGAGACTAAATTTAGCTACTTTGTTCATATTAATTGCTTGAGGTTTGGGAAGATAATTTCGGGGGAATGCAAGTGGGAGGTATGTGTGATGCCCCGTCAAAACAGTTAATGGCTCCGTCACTTGTGTAGTGACCCGAACTTTTCCGAACCTTTCTATGATTATATGTTTAATGAAAACTATATTTACATGATTAAATGTTTCCAACATGTTAAGCAATCAAACTTGTTAAGACTTGGTTAATTGAAACGGAAATTTTGTAAACGTCTGATTACCCAGTTTGACCAATGATTCACGAACGCTATAAGTTGTATATGACACGATGATACATAAATGAATAAATATATATGTTTAACATGATATAATGATCATCAAGTATCTCATTAAAAATAGTAACAATAAGTTATATACTTAAAAAGGAGACTATTGACGTATGAAACTCGAAACGATACATATAACGATTATCGTTATAACCACGTCTTACTAAATATATATGAAGCATATTAATACATTGTTATATTATATATAACATGATAATATTATAATTAAATATATCATTAAGTGTATTAACAATGAACTACATAAGTAAAAACAAGACTACTAACTTAAGGATTTCGAAACGAGACATATATGTAACGATTATCGTTGTAACGACATTTAAATGTATATATCATATTAAGATATATTAATATATCATAATATCATGATAATATAATAATTTAAAATCTCATTTGATATTATAAACATTGGGTTAACAACATTTAACAAGATCGTTAACCTAAAGGTTTCAAAACAACACTTACATGTAACGACTAACGATGACTTAACGACTCAGTTAAAATGTATATACATGTAGTGTTTTAATATGTATTCATACACTTTTTAAAGACTTCAAGACACTTATCAAAATACTTCTACTTAACAAAAATGCTTACAGTTACATCCTCGTTCAGTTTCATCAACAATTCTACTCGTATGCACCCGTATTCGTACTCGTACAATACACAGCTTTTAGATGTATGTACTATTGGTATATATACTACAATGATCAACTCTTAGCAGCCCATGTGAGTCACCTAACACATGTGGGAATCATCATTTGGCAACTAGCATGAAATATCTCATAAAATTACAAAAATATGAGTAATCATTCATGACTTATTTACATGAAAACAAAATTACATATCCTTTATATCTAATCCATACACCAACGACCAAAAACACCTACAAACACTTTCATTCTTCAATTTTATTCATCTAATTGATCTCTCTCAAGTTCTATCTTCAAGTTCTAAGTGTTCTTCATAAATTCCAAAAGTTCTAGTTTCATAAAATCAAGAATACTTCCAAGATTGCAAGTTTTCTAAATCCATTCCAAGTAATCATCCAAGATCAAGAAACCTTTGTTACTTACAGTAGGTTATCTTTCTAATACAAGGTAATAATCATATTCAAACTTTAATTCAATTTCTATAACTATAACAATCTTATTTCGAGTGGAAATCTTACTTGAAATTGTTTTCGTGTCATGATTCTGCTTCAAGAACTTTCAAGCCATCCAAGGATCCTTTGAAGCTAGATCCATATTTCTCATTTCCAGTAGGTTTATCCAAGGAACTTGAGGTAGTAATGATGTTAATAACATCATTCGATTCATACATAAAAAGCTGTCTTATTCAACGTTATAAACTTGTAATCACTAGAACATAGTTTAGTTAATTCTAAACTTGTTTGCAAATAAAGTTAATACCTCTAACTAGACTTTTAAAACCAACTAAACACATGTTCTATATCTATATAATATGCTAACTTAATGATTTAAAACCCGGAAACACGATAAACACCATAAAACTGGATATACGCCGTCGTAGTAAAACCGGGGGCTGTTTTGGTTGGGATAATTAAAAGCTAAGAAGAACTTGGATTTAAAAGCTATACTTCTGGAAAAATGATTTTTCTTATGAACATGAAACTATATCCAAAAATCATGGTTAAACTCAAAGTGAAAGTATGTTTTTCAAAATGGTCATCAAGATGTCGTTCTTTCGATGGAAATGACTACCTCTTTCAAAAACGACTTGTAACTTGTATTTCCGACTATAAACTTATAATTTTTCTATTTATATTCATAAATTTAAGTTCAATACGAAACCGTGGCCACTGGAATCACTCAAAACGGATTAGAAACGAAGAAATGACGAGTAAAACAAGATTGATAAAAACTACTCATTTTACCTACGTGAAAGTTAGTAATAAATCTATTCCAACCATAACCTAATCAACTTATATTGTATATTATGTAATCTTGAGATACCATAGACACGTATACAATGTTTCGACCTGTCATGTCGACCCATCTATATATATATTGCGGAACAACCATAGACACTCTATATGTGAATGTTGGAGTTAGCTATACAGGGTTGAGGTTGATTCCAAAATATATATATAGTTTGAGTTGTGATCAATACTAAGATACGTATACACTGGGTCGTGGATTGATTCAAGATAATATATATCAATTTTTTTCTGTACATCTAACTTTGGACAACTAGTTGTAGGTTACTAACGAGGACAGCTGACTTAATGAACTTAAAACATCAAAATGTATTAAAAGTGTTGTAAATATATTTTGAACATACTTTGATATATATGTACATATTTGTTATAGGTTCGTGAATAAACCAGTGGCCAAGTCTTACTTCCCGACGAAGTAAAAATCTGTGAAAGTGAGTTATAGTCCCACTTTTAAAATCTAATATTTTTAGGATGAGAATACATTCAGGTTTTATAAATGATTTACAAAATAGACACAAGTATGTGAAACTACATTCTATGGTTGAATTATCGAAATCGAATATGCCCCTTTTTATTAAGTCTGGTAATCTAAGAATTAGGGAACAGACACCCTAATTGACGCGAATCCTAAAGATAGATCTATTGGGCCTAACAAACCCCATCCAAAGTACCAGATGCTTTAGTACTTCAAAATTTATATCATATCCTAAGGGTGTCCCGGAATGATGGGGATATTCTTATATATGCATCTTGTTAATGTCGGTTACCAGGTGTTCACCATATGAACGATTTTTATCTCTATGTATGGAATGTGTATTGAAATATGAAATCTTGTGGTCTATTGTTACGATTTGATATATATAGGTTAAACCTATAACTCACCAACATTTTTGTTGACGTTTAAAGCATGTTTATTCTCAGGTGAATACTAAGAGCTTCCGCTGTTGCATACTAAAATAAGGACAAGATTTGGAGTCCATGTTTGTATGATATTGTGTAAAAACTGCATTCAAGAAACTGATTTCGATGTAACATATTTGTATTGTAAACCATTATGTAATGGTCATGTGTAAACATGATATTTTAGATTATCATTATTTGATAATCTACGTAAAGCTTTTTAAACCTTTATTTATGAAATAAAGGTTATGGTTTATTTTAAAAATGAATGCAGTCTTTGAAAAAACGTCTCATATAGAGGTCAAAACCTCGCAACGAAATCAATTAATATGGAACGTTTTTAATCAATAAGAACGGGACATTTCAGTTGGTATCCGAGCGTTGGTCTTAGAGAACTAGAATTTTGCATTAGTGTGTCTTATCGAGTTTGTTAGGATGCATTAGTGAGTCTGGACTTCGATCGTGTTTACTTGAAAAATGATTGCTTAACAAATTTTGTTGGAAACTATATATTTTTAACATGTGAATAGTATGTGATATATTAATCTCTTAACGCATTTGATATTATGTGATAGATGTCTACCTCTAGAACAAGTCCCATTGACTCACCTAATAATAATGAAGAGTCAAATGTAAATTGGAATGATTCGTGGACTGATTCACAAGTTCTCGAAGAGGAACCGGAAGAAGAGTCGGAACCGGAAGAAGAATCGGAACCGGAAGAAGAATCGGAACCGGAAGAAGAAATAGAACCAGTGGGGGAAATAATAAAACGGTTAAGTAGAAGAAAATCCTCAACCAACCGACCAAAGTTAATTATGGTCAATGGTGTTTCCGCCAAGGAAGCAAAGTATTGGGAGGATTACCAATTCCCTGATGAATCGGATCCTGACAAGGATTCCGATGATGTTATAGAAATTACCCCAACACAATTTAATAAGGCAAAAGAGAACAATAAGGGAAAGGGCATAAAAATAGAGAAATTTGATTCCAAACCCGATGAACTTTATATGTATCGTCAACACCCGTATTTCTTAAGTTGTGACAATAACCCGGGAACCTCTAAACCACCAGGTTTTTCTAAACCAATTTGGAAAACGACGGCTCGTATTAGGGGAACATCATATATCCCTAGAAACTTGGCAAAACGAACCAAAACCGAAGAAGAAGAAATGAGCGAGTCGGAATAAGATAGTTGTATTCGTGTGGTGTAATATATGTAATATAGTGTGCTTATGCTTTATGATATATGTAAAAATTACTTGTATTAATAAGTATTTTTTTTATGAATCTAACTCTTGTCTATTTTACAGTATAAAAACACAAAATGGATAGACAACCCAATATTTTAAGAGACCTACCCGGAGACATGATTGATGAAATCTTGTCTAGAGTCGGTCAGAATTCCTCGGCACAACTATTTAAGGCGAGATCAGTTTGTAAGACATTCGAAGAACGTTTCAAGAATGCCTTGGTTTATAAAAGGCTTTCGTTCGAAAGATGGGGGATATCACATTGGGAAATCCATAAGTTACGATGTGTTTACTTTGACGCATATATTACGGGGAATCCAAATGCTATTTTACGCAACGGGTTAAGAAATTATTTTGACTCAATATATCCGAATATAGGACTTCGTGATTTAGAAAAAGCGGCTAACATGCAACATAAAGAAGCATGTTATGCTTACGGATTAGTAATGTTCGCTTCTCACCAAAGTGAAAACAAGAACATCGGGCTACAACTATTAAACAAAAAGTTCCTACAAGTGACGGAGTCGGTAATTGGGGTAAGAAATGAGATTTTTAGGTTATTACGAGACTGTTGGTCATTACGTAACCTTCATCCTTTTGACGACGTTACAACACATTGTCTTACTATCGGTCACAACGGTTATGTTCCACAAAACCAAGGATGGGAAGTGGTATTAGTAAAACCAGAATGCATGACTTGTTTCTGGACGTATGAATTACGTGTCTTTATTGCCTTTGCTAAACGCCTTATTTATTAACTAGAATTATCTTCGCAACTACTTTGTATCAAAGTTTTATGTGCTATATTTCATGCTATATGTAAAATAGCGGTATTGTAAGTTTGCAAGTTACTGTATAAAGGCTTGAATATGATATATTTTGTTTTGTTTTTGTGATTAGTTTTTCATATAGAATTGTAGTAGTTGAAATGGTATGTTAGCTACTAAGTATGAACTTAACGGGTAGGTACTACCCGAATTAAAGAGTATAAAACGCTAATATGAAGAAAGAGCTTTTATAAATAAGTTCATATTACGCTATGAAATACTATTGACTACTCTTGATATTCTATATGATTAACTCGTTTCATTTGACTATTTTGAAGGAAATGGCACCGACTACTCGACAAAACCTTGAATATGAACGAAGAGGAATTTCGTGCCTTTCTTGCTTCAAACATAGCCGCAGTACAGGCTGCGCTACATACCAACAATAACCTTGGATCTAGCAGTACAGGAAATCGTGTAGGATGCACCTACAAAGAATTCACTGCCTGCAAACCTTTGGAATTTGATGGAACCGAAGGACCGATCGGATTGAAACGGTGGACCGAGAAGGTTGAATCGGTGTTTGCCATAAGTAAGTGTACTGAAGAGAATAAAGTGAAGTACGCTACGCATACCTTCACAGGTTCTGCGTTAACATGGTGGAATACCTATCTAGAGCAAGTGGGACAAGATGATGCTTACGCACTACTGTGGTCAGCATTCAAGCACTTGATGAACGAGAAGTACCGTCCTAGAACCGAGGTCAATAAGCTCAAGACAGAACCTAGAGGGTTACGAACCCAAGGATTTGATATTACCACGTACGAAAGACGATTCACAGAATTGTGCCTATTGTGTCCGGGAGCGTTCGAAGATGAGGAAGAGAAGATCGACGCGTTTGTGAAAGGATTACCGAAAAGAATTCAAGAAGATATAAGTTCACACTAGCCCGCCTCCATACAACAGGCATGTAGAATGGCTCACAAACTAGTGAACCAGATTGAAGAAAGAATTAAAGAACAGACTGCTGAAGAGGCCAATGTGAAGCAAGTCAAAAGAAAGTGGGAGGAAAACGGTGATAAGAATCACCAATACAACAACAACAACAATTACAACAATAATCGCAACAACTATCCCAACAATCGCAACATCAATCGCAACTACAACAAACGGCCCAACAACAACAACAACAACAACAACAACAACAACAACAGCAACTACAACAATCATCCCAACAACAATAATAACCGCAACAACAACAACAACAATCAGAAGCAGCTATGCCAAAGGTGTGAAAAGTATCACTCGAGGTTCTGCACCAAATTTTGCAACAAGTGTAAAAGAAATGGTCATAGTGCGGTGAAGTGTGAGGTCTACGGACCAGGGGTTAACAGGACAAAAGGAACAAATGGTGTCGGAACGAGTAATGGCGGAGCAAGTAGTGTCGGAGCAAGTTATGCCAATATAGTTTGTTATAAATGTGGAAAACCGGGCCACATTATTAGAAATTGCCCGAACCAGGAGAACACAAATGGACAAGGCCGTGGAAGAGTTTTCAATATTAATGCAGCAGAGGTACAGGAAGACCCGGAGCTTGTTACGGGTACGTTTCTTATTGACGATAAATCTGCTTATGTTTTATTTGATTCGGGTGCGGATAGAAGCTATATGAGTAGAGAATTTTGTGCTAAATTAAGTTGCCCATTGGCGCCTTTGGATAGTAAATTTTTACTCGAATTAGCAAATGGTAAATTAATTGCAGCAGATAATATATGTCGGAATCGAGAAATTAAACTGGTTAGCGAAACATTTAAGATTGACTTGATACCAGTAGAGTTAGGGAGTTTTGATGTGATAATCGGTATGGACTGGTTGAGAGAAGTGAAAGCAGAGATCGTTTGTTATAAAAATACAATTCGCATTATACGAGAAAAAGGAAAACCCTTAATGGTGTACGGAGAAAAGAGCAACGCGAAGTTAAATCTTATTAGTAACCTGAAGGCACAAAAACTAATAAGAAAAGGTTGCTATGCTGTACTAGCACACGTCGAGAAAGTGAATTCCGAAGAAAAGAACATCAATGATATTCCCGTCGCAAAAGAATTTCTCGATGTATTTTCGAAAGAATTACAGGGACTACCTCTACACCGATCCGTTGAATTTCAAATAGACCTTATACCGGGAGCTGCACCAATAGCTCGTGCTCCATACAGACTCGCACCTAGCGAAATGAAGGAACTTCAGAGCCAATTACAAGAACTTTTAGAGCGTGGTTTCATTCGACCAAGCACATCACCGTGGGGAGCTCCTGTTTTGTTTGTTAAGAAGAAAGATGGTACATTCAGGTTATGTATCGACTACCGAGAGTTGAACAAATTTACCATCAAGAACCGCTACCCACTACCGAGAATCGATGACTTATTTAATCAACTACAAGGCTCGTCTGTTTATTCGAAGATCGATTTACGTTCTGGATATCATCAAATGCGGGTGAAGGAGGATGATATTCCAAAGACTGCTTTTAGGACGCGTTACGGTCATTACGAGTTTATGGTTATGCCGTTTGGATTGACTAACGTACCAGCTGTGTTCATGGACCTCATGAACCGAGTGTGTGGGCCATATCTTGACAAGTTTGTCATTGTTTTCATCGATGACATACTTATTTACTCGAAGAATGATCAAGAGCACGAAGAACATTTGAGAAAAGTGCTAGAGTTGCTGAGAAAAGAAAAACTGTACGCTAAGTTTTCAAAGTGTGCATTTTGGTTGAAAGAAGTTCAATTCCTCGGTTACATAGTGAACAAAGAAGGTATTCAGGTGGATCCAGCAAAGATCGAAACCGTTGAAAAGTGGGAAACCCCGAAAACTCCGAAACACATACGCCAGTTTTTAGGACTAGCTGGTTACTACAGAAGGTTCATCCAAGACTTTTCCAAAATAGCAAAACCCTTGACTGCATTAACACATAAAGGGAAGAAATTTGAATGGAAGGATGAACAAGAGAAAGCATTCCAGTTATTGAAGAAAAAGCTAACTACGGCACCTATATTGTCATTGCCTGAAGGGAATGATGATTTTGTGATTTATTGTGATGCATCAAAGTAAGGTCTCGGTTGTATATTAATGCAACGAACGAAGGTGATTGCTTATGCGTCTAGACAATTGAAGATTCACGAACAAAATTATACGACTCATGATTTGGAATTAGGCGCGGTTGTTTTTGCATTAAATACTTGGAGGCACTACTTATATGGGGTCAAAAGTATTATATATACCGACCACAAAAGTCTTCAACACATATTTAATTAGAAACAACTGAATATGAGGCAGCGTAGGTGGATTGAATTGTTGAATGATTACGACTTTGAGATTCGTTACCACCCGGGGAAGGCAAATGTGGTAGCCGATGCCTTGAGTAGGAAGGACAGAGAACCCATTCGAGTAAAATCTATGAATATAATGATTCACAATAACCTTACTACTCAAATAAAGGAGGTGCAACAAGGAGTTTTAAAAGAGGGAAATTTAAAGGATGAAATACCCAAAGGATCAGAGAAGCATCTTAATATTCGGGAAGACGGAACCCGGTATAGGGCTAAAAGGATTTGGGTACCAAAATTTGGAGATATGAGAGAAATGGTACTTAGAGAAGCTCATAAAACTAGATACTCAATACATCCTGGAACGGGGAAGATGTATAAGGATCTCAAGAAACATTTTTGGTGGCCGGGTATGAAAGTCGATGTTGCTAAATACGTAGGAGAATGTTTGACATGTTCTAAGGTCAAAGATGAGCATCAGAAACCATCAGGTCTACTTCAACAACCCAAAATCCCGGAATGGAAATGGAAAAACTTTACCATGGATTTCATCACTAAATTGCCAAGGACTGCAAGTGGTTTTGATACTATTTGGGTAATAGTTGATCGTCTCACCAAATCAGCACACTTCCTACTAATAAGAGAAGATGACAAGATGGAGAAGTTAGCACAACTGTATTTGAAGGAAGTCGTCTCCAGACATGGAATACCAATCTCTATTATCTCTGATAGGGATGGCAGATTTATTTCAAGATTCTGGCAGACATTACAGCAAGCATTAGGAACTCATCTAGACATGAGTACTGCCTATCATCCACAAAATGATGGGTAAAGCGAAAGGACGATACAAACGCTTGAAGACATGCTACAAGCATGTGTTATTGATTTCGGAAACAGTTGGGATCGACATCTACCATTAGCAAAATTTTCCTACAACAACAGCTACCATTCAAGCATTGAGATGGCGCTATTTGAAGCACTTTATGGTAGAAAGTGCAGGTCTCCAATTTGTTGGAGTGAAGTGGGGGATAGACAGATTACAGGTCCGGAGATAATACAAGAAACTACCGAGAAGATCATCCAAATTCAACAACGGTTGAAAACCGCCCAAAGTTGACAAAAGAGCTACGCCGACATTAAAAGAAAAGATATAGAATTTGAAATTGGAGAGATGGTCATGCTTAAGGTTACACCTTGGAAAGGCGTTGTTCAATTTGGTAAACGAGGTAAATTAAATCCAAGGTATATTGGACCATTCAAGATTATTGATCGTGTCGGACCAGTAGCTTACCGACTTGAGTTACCTCAACAACTCGCGGCTGTACATAACACTTTCCACGTCTCAAATTTGAAGAAATGTTTTGCTAAAGAAGATCTCACTATTCCGTTGGACGAAATCCAAATCAATGAAAAACTTCAATTCATTGAAGAACCCGTCGAAATAATGGATCGTGAGGTTAAGAGACTTAAACAAAACAAGATACCGATTGTTAAGGTTCGATGGAATTCTCGTAGAGGACCTGAGTTCACCTGGGAGCGTGAAGATCAGATGAAGACGAAATACCCGCATCTATTTCTAGAAGATTCGTCAACACTATCAACAGCTTAAAATTTCGGGACGAAATTTATTTAACGGGTAGGTACTGTAGTGACCCGAACTTTTTTGAACCTTTCTATGATTATATGTTTAATGAAAACTATATTTACATGATTAAATGTTTCCAACATGTTAAGCAATCAAACTTGTTAAGACTTGGTTAATTGAAACGGAAATTTTGTAAACGTCTGATTACCCAGTTTGACCAATGATTCACGAACGCTATAAGTTGTATATGACATGATGATACATAAATGAATAAATATATATGTTTAACATGATATAATGATCATCAAGTATCTCATTAAAAATAGTAACAATAAGTTATATACTTAAAAGGAGACTATTGACGTATGAAACTCGAAACGATACATATAACGATTATCGTTATAACCACGTCTTAATAAATATATATGAAGCATATTAATACATTGTTATATTATATATAACATGATAATATTATAATTAAATATATCATTAAGTGTATTAACAATGAACTACATAAGTAAAAACAAGACTACTAACTTAAGGATTTCGAAACGAGACATATATGTAACGATTATCGTTGTAACGACATTTAAATGTATATATCATATTAAGATATATTAATATATCATAATATCATGATAATATAATAATTTAAAATCTCATTTGATATTATAAACATTGGGTTAACAACATTTAACAAGATCGTTAACCTAAAGGTTTCAAAACAACACTTACATGTAACGACTAATGATGACTTAACGACTCAGTTAAAATGTATATACATGTAGTATTTTAATATGTATTCATACACTTTTGAAAGACTTCAAGACACTTATCAAAATACTTCTACTTAACAAAAATGCTTACAATTACATCCTCGTTCAATTTCATCAACAATTCTACTCGTATGCACCCGTATTCGTACTCGTACAATACACAGCTTTTAGATGTATGTACTATTGGTATATACACTCCAATTATCAGCTCTTAGCAGCCCATGTAAGTCACCTAACACATGTGGGAACCATCATTTGGCAACTAGCATGAAATATCTCATAAAATTACAAAAATATGAGTAATTATTCATGACTTATTTACATGAAAACAAAATTACATATCCTTTATATCTAATCCATACACCAACGACCAAAAACACCTACAAACACTTTAATTCTTCAATTTTCTTTATCTAATTGATCTCTCTCAAGTTCTATCTTCAAGTTCTAAGTGTTCTTCATAAATTCCAAAAGTTCTAGTTTCATAAAATCAAGAATACTTCCAAGATTGCAAGTTTACTTCCAAGTTTTCTAAATCCATTCCAAGTAATCATCCAAGATCAAGAAACCTTTGTTACTTACAGTAGGTTATCTTTCTAATAAAAGGTAATAATCATATTCAAACTTTAATTCAATTTCTATAACTATAACAATCTTATTTCGAGTGGAAATCTTACTTGAAATTATTTTCGTGTCATGATTCTGCTTCAAGAACTTTCAAGCCATCCAAGGATCCTTTGAAGTTAGATCCATTTTTCTCATTTCCAGTAGGTTTATCCAAGGAACTTGAGGTAGTAATGATGTTAATAACATCATTCGATTCATACATAAAAAGCTGTCTTATTCAACGTTATAAACTTGTAATCACTAGAACATAGTTTAGTTAATTCTAAACTTGTTCGCAAATAAAGTTAATCCTTCTAAATAGACTTTTAAAACCAACTAAACACATGTTCTATATCTATATGATATGCTAACTTAATGATTTAAAACCCGAAACACGATAAACACCATAAAACTGGATATACGCCGTCGTTGTAAAACCGAGGGCTGTTTTGGTTGGGATAATTAAAAGCTAAGAAGAACTTTGATTTAAAAGCTATACTTCTGAAAAAATAATTTTTCTTATGAACATGAAACTATATCCAAAATTCATGGTTAAACTCAAAGTGAAAGTATGTTTTTCAAAATGGTCATCAAGATGTCGTTCTTTCGACGGAAATGACTACCTCTTTCAAAAATGACTTGTAACTTGTATTTATAACTATAAACTTATACTTTTTCTATTTAGATTCATAAATTTAAGTTCAATATGAAACCGTGGCCACTGGAATCACTCAAAACGGATTAGAAACGAAGAAATGGCGAGTAAAACAAGATTGATAAAAACTACTCATTTTACCTACGTGAAAGTTAGTAATAAATCTATTCCAACTATAACCTAATCAACTTATATTGTATATTATGTAATCTTGAGATACAATAGACACGTATACAATGTTTCGACCTATCATGTCGACCCATCTATATATATATTGCGGAACAACCATAGACACTCTATATGTGAATGTTGGAGTTAGCTATACAGGGTTGAGGTTGATTCCAAAATATATATATAGTTTGAGTTGTGATCAATACTGAGATACATATACACTGGGTCGTGGATTGATTCAAGATAATATATATCAATTTTTTTTGTACATCTAACTTTGGACAACTAGTTGTAGGTTACTAACGAGGACAGCTGACTTAATGAAGTTAAAACATCAAAATGTATTAAAAGTGTTGTAAATATATTTTGAACATACTTTGATATATATGTACATATTTGTTATAGGTTCATGAATCGACCAGTGGCCAAGTCTTACTTCCCGACGAAGTAAAAATCTGTGAAAGTGAGTTATAGTCCCACTTTTAAAATCTAATATTTTTAGGATGAGAATACATGCAGGTTTTATAAATGATTTACAAAATAGACACAAGTATGTGAAACTACATTCTATGGTTGAATTATCGAAATCGAATATGCCCCTTTTTATTAAGTCTGGTAATCTAAGAATTAGGGAACAGACACCCTAATTGACGCGAATCCTAAAGATAGATCTATTGGGTCTAACAAACCCCATCCAAAGTACCGGATGCTTTAGTACTTCGAAATTTATATCATATCCGAAGGGTGTCCCGGAATGATGGGGATATTCTTATATATGCATCTTGTTAATGTCGGTTACCAGGTGTTCACCATATGAATGATTTTTATCTCTATGTATGGGATGTGTATTGAAATATGAAATCTTGTGGTCTATTGTTACGATTTGATATATATAGGTTAAACCTATAACTCACCAACATTTTTGTTGACGTTTAAAGCATGTTTATTCTAAGGTGAATACTAAGAGCTTTCGCTTTTGCATACTAAAATAAGGACAAGATTTGGAGTCCATGTTTGTATGATATTGTGTAAAAACTGCATTCAAGAAACTGATTTTGATGTAACATATTTGTATTGTAAACCATTATGTAATGGTCGTGTGTAAACAGGATATTTTAGATTATCATTATTTGATAATCTACGTAAAGCTTTTTAAACCTTTATTTATGAAATAAAGGTTATGGTTTGTTTTAAAAATGAATGCAGTCTTTGAAAAAACGTCTCATATAGAGGTCAAAACCTCGCAACGAAATCAATTAATATGGAACGTTTTTAATTAATAAGAACGGGACATTTCAACTTGGTCCCACAGCTTGATCGAACTTAAATGAATTAAATAAACAACATTGCATTCTTTTATTCAAAAAGTTTCCCAAAAAGGAAATTTAACAAAATATGTAGTTTAACAAACCTAACATATTAAATATCCAAAGTTGACATAAAACATTGTCAACAAAACACCCACAATTTTAATTATTTAAAAAGAGAGTGCAAGTTTAATGTTTCATAATTGTTTAACAAAAATCTACCCAAATGCATGCAGACTCTTCTAACACAGCGGAAGCAACCTAATAACTCAAGTACATGTGAAAACATGCGAGTAAACTGTCAACAAAAATGTTGAGTGAATTATAGGTTTAAATAATTGAATAAACTTTAGACCACAAGATTTAAATTGTTAGAAAACATTAAACATTATTCCATTATCAATGAGCCACCTGGTAACTACTTAACCCTTTATTTACCCTTGCTAAACACAATAATAATATACACTGAACAAGTGTATCTACAACTAAATACGAAGTACTAAACATTTCGATTATGAATTGCTAGCGCGACTAGCTCGAAATGGGGTTGTCAAACCCGATAGATCTATCCTTAGGATTCACGTTCACCAGTAGAAACCAGTGATTATAGTTACCAGACTAGGGAATATTTTTGTTCAACTCATAACAAATAATTTAAATTTAATTGCCACTTGTGTCTAAACGTAAAATAAAATGCATGTAATCACATCCCAAAAATATTCTTTGAAAAGTATGTAAAAACGGAACTATAACTCACCTTAATAGCAAACGAAGTAACCACACAATTAAGTGAACAGCAAACGAAGTAAAGTGATCAGGAATGATCACAACACCGACCTATAAATAAAGCAGGTCGATATAAATAACTAACTTAGGTCAAGTCTTAGTATGATAGCTATTGTACATACTGCAAGTAGACATAGAACAACACTCAACATGCATCGGTTTGATCGGAACAGCGTACGGACACACACTTTCTATTTTTAGAAAGTTTCTATTTTTAGCAGGTTTCCATTTTTGGAAAGTTTCTATTTTAGGAAAGTTTCTATTTTAGAAAAGTTTCTATTTTTGGAAAGTTTCTATTTTTGGAAAGTTTCCAAATTTAGAAAGTTTTCATATTTAGAAAGTTTCTATTTTAGGAAAGTATATAAGTTAGGAAAGTTTCCTTAATTAGAAAGTCAACAAAAGTCAACTGAAAGTCAAAGTCAGCCGAAAGTCAACTCAAAAGTCAACCTTGGTCAAACATAGTCAACGTTAATTTTAAAAGTATAAGTTATAATAGTAATATAGGTTATAACGTTAATTAAAGTCATATATGTATAATTATGTCATAACATAAGTTTAATTAAATTAAATTGAATTATTAAAGTTAACATAAGTTTAAATGATATAATTAATATAACATAAGTATTTAATTAATTAATTAAATATTAATCATAATATAAGTATTATTAATTAATAATAAATTTTAAATCATATCATAAGTATAATTAATTAATAATGAATTATTAATCATATCATAAGTTTCTAATTATAAACATTAAATCATAAGTATTTAATAATTAAATTATAATTAAATAATAACTAAGCCTTATAATAATTAAATAATTAATTAATCCTTATTATAGGTCTTATTATAATAATCTCATAATATAAGTTTAATACTTACCATAAGTATTTTTCATTAATAATAAAAGTATTATTAATCATAAGTTTAATTAAATATTTAATTAAATCATAATTAATTAATAAATGATATAATAAATATATATCATAAGTCTTAAATTAAATTAATTACTTTTTATATCATAAGTATTTTATTAATAATGAAATTCATTATTTATATCATAAGTCACAATTAATAACCATAAGTTTTAATTAAAAGTTCATCGGGTCATAACTTGACCCCCGGGAATAAGTTTTCGGCGAGCCTTA
Source organism: Rutidosis leptorrhynchoides (assembly GCF_046630445.1). Lineage (NCBI taxonomy): Eukaryota > Viridiplantae > Streptophyta > Magnoliopsida > Asterales > Asteraceae > Rutidosis > Rutidosis leptorrhynchoides. Next base: position 481,376,294 of record NC_092336.1, read on the forward strand.
TTTATATCTTCGCCTAACCAACCCACCCGACACCTTAACGTGCTCAAGAACATCCCAAGAACATTCACCAAGTCGTGACTTACAGCCCTTAATCAGTTTGGATCTTTAATCCGCTCAAAAACGTGTTTTAGTCATAACGGGTGAACCGTGGCTCGGATTTCGATGACCCGAACATGAAAGTTCATCCCATCATCAATCCTAACACACTAGTACACCCTAAAGACTCTAAAAATTGTCACAAAGTCAGACCACACCTGGTTCAATTCGTTTTTATATTTTAATCTCAATATAACACCATTTTAATCAGAACTTATGTTCCGGAAATCGAAATAACATGAATCCGGAGTCTAAAATTAATGTCTTGATGAGAGGAACTCATCTAGACACTTTAATTTCACTTTTATATCAATTATATTTCCAGAAAACAACAATCAAACCGCTGTCCCAAAACAATCAAACCGAAAACATATATAATCGAGCATTTCTACGCATACAATCAACAATACAACAACATATAATCATCATACTACTAATATAACATTAAAAAACATAAAAATATAAGGAAAATTGAAAAGTTAGGGTTAGGGTTTATACCCTAATCAAGAATCAAATGGTATGAATGCGTAGAGGAGAACGTGTAGAATCCGATTATGTATATGATTTGATGATCCAAGCAAGATTTTTAATTGATAATGATGATGTTGGGGTGTGGTATGGTGATGGAAAAGGGGAGGGAGGAAGAGGGAAAAAGCGAGCAAAATATTAAGTATTAGGTTTAAGTGTTTTGTGAAGTGAAAAATGAGATTAACAAAAATGAGAAGCAAGGGAGTATACTCCCTCCCTAGGTTCACCCGATGGGGTCATGGGGTGGGACCCTCATGGCCCAATTTGATTAAATGCAATTAACTTGTGGCCCGAATGCCCGATCGAAGCCCGAAACGCGAAAGCACGACTACGCGATTGAAAATTCGAAGAGATAACAAATACGCGACGAAAAATATATATAAATATTATATATAAAGATATAACATTAAAATATCATATTTAAAATAATTAGGACTTAAAAATCCCAAAAGCTCGACCGTTGGTTTGAAAACCGAAAAGATTCGCCGGATAGAAATTCGCGACACGTAGAAACGTACGATTTAAAATATGAATACAAATATTCATTTAACACATAATAGTTAATATATTATCACTAGAATAATAATATAGGTCATAGAAATGATGTGGCACGAATAACAGTTAATGGTCATTAAATAATTAATGGCAAAAGTTAACGGAAAAAGTAGCGTCGTTACAGTACCTTCCTGTTACGGAAATTTCATCCCGAAATTTAAGCAGGTGCAGGGTGTGATGACCCGGAAATTTCTGACCAAATTTAAACTTTATCTTTAAATGATTTAATATTTCCGACACGATAAGCAAAGTCTATGAAGTTGAATCTTAAAATTTTAGAACTGTTTCATGTATTAAATTACATTTGACTGCTCTCGACGATTCATGAACAATTATATGTATGTATATATATATGTACAAGTAACAACGACTTTCCTACCGTAAAACAGTATTTGCTACAGTAAAATGACTTTCCTACCGTAAAACACTATTTGCTACAGTAAATACTATTTGCTACAGTGAAACCGTATTTTGCTACAGTGCTACAGTGATTTGCTACAGTAAATACTATTTGCTACAGTAAAACACTATTTGCTACAGTAAACACTATTTGCTACGGTACACTATTGCTACAGTAACACTATTTGATATCGACGAACTAGCAAACAAAAACAGGATAAGGCGGCCGCGATCGCATGGCAAAAACACTGAAAACTCATGCGATCACATGAGGTACTGTAGCAGGCAACATACTATAAAAGCTCGATTCATTCCTCTGTATTATTATTTTTTTTATATTATTATTATTATTATTATTATTATTATTATTATTATTATTATTAATCTTATTATAATATTATTATTAGTAGTATATATACCTAAAATACTACGACGTGGTTATGAGCGTGTCACCTTCAAAATGGGTTTTTGAGCGGGATAGAGCTAGGGAAATTATGGGTTATTGTCAAGGAGGTTATGGGTAATGTTCGAGGGTATATTTGTGAATCAAATCTACTGTTTATCATCTCTGTTGCGTCTACGTACTTTTCTACAATATTGAATCTCAATATTGATACGTAAGCACTCATATTTTATCTTTTATACATTAATTGTGTATCCATGTCTAGTGCTCGAGTATATATATTTATACATGCTTGTATGCTAAATTTTATCGTTAAATAGTTATGATGAATCACGAAGTAAATACATATATTACTGGTAAAAGGTATATGATATACATGTTTTTGGAAAGCTGGCGAAAAATCAATAACTTTTCATTTAGATATCGAATAATTTCGATGAACGGATTAAAAGATATGATCAGCTGAATTATGATTAACGTTAATTGAAATTGCTTTTGAATCTACAATTAAGATTTAAACAACTTGTTTATGAGATTGATAAATTGGATTTTTGAATATTACCAACCAAGTAAATGAATCCTTATATAAAGTATGTCTCGTTTTGTTGAACTATTGTCAAAATTGACTTTTTGAAACGACTTTGGATAACTTTTGTATGTCGATCTCGAGCATTAGGATTGTTATACACTATGACCTGACCTAGCTTGATAGACATTTATTGACCAACATATGTTCTCTAGGTTGAGATCTACGGTTATTTGATATTCCGAGTTTCGGTCACGTTTTGGTGAACAACTTTATGTGCTGCTAAGGTGAGTTTCATTTGCTCCTTTTTTAATTGCTTTTGCAATATATATTTTTGGGCTGAGAATACATGCACTTTATTTTAAACGCAATGGATACAAGTACATACTAAATTCTACACTGAGTTTGAACCGAAAATCCCTTAGCTTTGGTAACTAGTAACTGCCAGTTATAAGAACTGGTGTAAGACCCAAATATTTACTGTACATAATGTATTTATGGTGTACGATGCGTGTATGAAGTGTACGAGACATGTACGTGTTGCTTGCTCGAACGTCGAAGAAAACTGGACGTTGTTTGGAGTCACAAGGTGTACGTACCTTTTCGACCCCAAATAAAGTTTGTGTTGATGTTTCAAAGCCTTACCATTGGAATGAAAATCTTATTACGTTTCCAACGATATTTGATTCGTCGAAAACGGAGTTACGGTCAATAAGTTATGGCCAAAACAAGTTTGCTGAAGTTCAGATGAAACAGGCAAATGCCGCGGCGCGACCAGAATGGCCACGGCGCGACAAATGCCTATTTTAAGGGTCAGAAAGCTTAAAAAAAGTGATCTAAAACCACCCTTTGGGCCACGGCGCGACAAACCTGCTCCGCGGCGCGACAATAGGCACGTTCTGGTACTTTTCAACCTTTTAATGAGTTAAATGAGGGGCAAAGTTGGTATTTCATATATGGACGGGTCTTTGGCCATAAAACTGATCCTAATCTTATCTAAACCTCATTTCCTTCTCATTTCTTCCCTCCCACTCACACCCCAAACCCTAGAGAGAGAGTAAAGGGTTTAGAGAGAGAAAGCTCGAATCGGAGATGAAGAAGAGTGATTCGGGTCGGGTCTCAAGAGTTAAAGTTGTTCTCCTCGTTCACGGCTACGTTGTGATAGTGATGGTAAGTTCTAACTCCGAAATTCATCTTTATGATTTGGTATTCAAGTTAGGGTTTTTAGCTTTTTAGTTGTAAAACCCATTTAGATGATGAAGTGGGTTTATGGAAACTAGTTATTTTTGATACATGGCGGGTTTTGGGTTGATTGACGTTTTGACCATGATTAGGCTTTGGTTTTGGGTGTAATCACTTAGTTTAGTGATTTTGGAAGCGTTGGAACCCTTTTGGGTGTATTCGAGTTGACTAATTTTGAAATGGGTCAAAATTAGGGTTTATGTGTCAAAGTGGGTTTCGAGTGATGAAATTATGAGTTTGGGTCTTGCGTATGTTGGTTAAACATTAGAACATTTGTGTTGACTTGGTTTTTGGGTGTAAACCCTAATTTAGGTCAAAACGGGTCAAATGGGCATTTCGGGACAAGTAAGCTCGATTCGTTGTCAAATTAAGTTTTAAATCAAGTTTTGGTAAATCAAGTAGGTAAATACTTGATTTAAGTGTTAGTGGTTGTCTTGGAAATATAATCACTAGTCGTTAGTGATTTTGGGGCGTTTTATGACTTTGGTCAAAATGAGCAATTTGAATTGGGTCAAAATTGAGGATGACACTAATTTGGATTAATTGGATGTTAAACGCACGTGTAAGTGTTAAATGATGCTTTTGATGTAATTACTCGCGAGAAGTGATTTTAGGTTAAAATTTGGTGTTTTAGCAATAAAGTCAAACTTGGTCAACCATGGAATGGGTTTTGTTTAAAATACGAGCTAGTATGCGTTTAGAGGTTAAAGTTGACATATTTGGGTATTTCGAGAACGCGAGAACTAGTCTCGTTAGTTTTGGACCTTCGGGTAGCGTTAAAAGTGCAAAAG